>NW_026294491.1:64148927-64246427 GCF_007827085.1 Peromyscus californicus insignis | reverse complement strand
AGGATTAAGAGTGTGTGTCACTACTGTCTGGCCTCTATGTCTAATCTAGCGGCTGTCCCTGTCCTCTGATCCTCTGGCAAGCGTTATTGGGGTACACAATACATCACCACACTCCTTCTTCCCATACTACAACGGAAGCTCCATGGGGAAAGGGATTTCTGCATTTTGTGTTTGCAGATACTCATTGTCTTAATTATGTCTGCCACATGATTAAGTGAGTATAACACATATACATATTCATGTTGGGTTTCATGTAGCCCAAGCTGACCTCAAACTGGCTATGTTGCCAAGGATGATCTTGAATTTCTTATTACTCTGCTGATGGAGCTACATCCTTAGCCCCAAATGCTAAATACGTTCTTCTGGAACTCACACCTACAGCTAGCTGCCCACTGTCTGAACAGAGTGTGGCCACAGTTGCTATCCCCTGGGCTTTGACCAGTAGGGCAGATACAAAGATACCAACTTCCAGAGAATTCTTTCTCTCATGATGGACTATATGGACTCTTGGAGATAGGGGACTCCTCCAGGGTCACAAGAAGTCAAGAGAACATGATGACACGGTACTAAGCTGAGCAGGGCTCTAGCCTCCAATAAGGCAGCTCTGAGAAAGACTCTGCTGGTGACCCCCTGTGGAATCCTGGGATTCGGGGTCAGACTACATGTTGCCTGTGCTGTGCCCACGCCCTGGGGCACACTGACCGCTCAGTTGCCCTCTGTCTAAGTTGTCCTGAGACAGATATTTTTCCACTGCCCTCTTGCTCTCTCCTTGGCCACCCAGAGTCCCCTGTTTTCTACACATGAGCTCTGCTCATCACTGGAGCCACTGGATTCACACTCCACCTGCTAAGGCTTTTAAAATAAGAGTTTTTTGGGGTGTGGGGGTGGGGGACTGGAATCATGTAAAGCTACCAGAATTCTCAATACCAGAATGCTTTCAGTAAGTAAATGCCAAATGAATGAATGAATGAATGAATGAATGGAGCATGTGTAGCAGAATGAGATGCAGGAAGGATGCCATACTGATGGTGGAATTTCAGACAAGCTATGAGATAAAGGCAGGGGGCGGCGGGTCCTGAAGCTGTTTGGAAGGACAGGGGCAGAGGGGCGGGATCTGCCTCTCTTCCTGGCACTCTTGTGATGACGGGTGGGCCCCAGCCCACACAGGGTGTTCAATGGGGCAACAGCAGGCGGAGGCTCATTTTCCCAAAGACTTGTAGGCCTGACAGCTGCTCTAATCTCCTTGTTATTCTTGCCTGGCAGGGAGGAAAGGAGAAGGTGAATTGGGAGGGCAAGGAGCCAGGCTCCACAGGCTGCCTGTGAGAAAATGAGATGTCGGCTGCAGGGGATGAATTAATAAAAGGAGCAGACCCTACTGACCAGGCCTCATTCTTGGTGTGGGAGGTTTTTCCATAGACCTGACTCCTCAGGGGAGTGCTCAGAGGCTGTCTTGAAGGACATACATGTGCATGTGGGGAGCTACTGGCTTAGGACAGAGAGATCCAAATGCCCGTCCTGATAACCCAGAGGCAAGTCAAGGACAGCCTTAACCTCCCTAGAAACACTCCCCTTAGTTCGGTAATGCACACTAAGTCTCAAGGCCTCTTGCTTCCGCATACATCTGTTTGGTAGGCCTAAGAAAGGCCTATAATGGGCAGGTACCATTATAATGGGCAGGTACCATTATAATGTACCATTGCTCTAGTTTCATATCTGTTGCTGTAAAAAATATCCTGACCCAAAAACGACACAGGGGAGGAAAGGGCTTATATGGCTTACAATTCCAGTTCATGACTTCCTGGGAGTCAAGGCAGGAGTTCACGCAGCTAGTCACATCACATCCACAGTCAACAGCAGAGTATTAGTTCCTTCTCTGCTGCTGTGATAAAACACCACGACCAAGGCAATTTACAGAAGAAAGAGTTTGTTTGGCTTACGATTCCAGAGGGATGAGTCCATGGTGAGGAAGCATGGCAGCAAGCAGCAGGCGTGACACCTGAAACAGGAAGCTGATCGCTCACATCATCATCCGCAGCAGGAAGCAGAGAGAGCAGGAAGTCAGCAAGGTTTTTTATCACAAAGTCCATCCCCAGTGACACGCTTCTCCATGGAGGCTGTACAACCTAAACCTCCCAAACAGGGTCACCACCCGGGGACCAGGTTTTCAAATGCTTGAACATATGAGGGGGCATTTCTCATTCAAACCAACACAGAGAAACACACGCCCAGCACGCTGCCTTCTTATGCTTTCACTCAACAAGCGTTCTTCACACTTTATACAGTTCAGACCCTATCCTAGGAAATGGTGCTGTCCGCGTGCAGGGTGGTCTTTCCACCTCAATTTGGCAATAGAGACAATCCTCCAAGCCCGTAGGCCAGCCTCATCTAAATAACTCTTCACTGAGACTCTCTTTCTGAGTGGGTCTAGGTTATGTCTAGTGGACATTTAAAATTAACCAGCACAACCACAAATACCCAGAATCCTCAGCTATATCCTGTCCATTTTCTGTTTTTCATAACACACTAGCACAGGGTTATGTGGTCCCGGGGGTTAAATTCAGGGCATTCTGGGAAAGTAGTCTACCAACTGAGTTACATCCTCAGCCTTGATGCTAAATTTATTTAAAAATTTTTTTAGATTTATTTACTATTTTGTGTGTATGAATATTTTGTCTTTGTGTATGTCTATGGACCACATGCATGTCTGGGCCCACAGAGATTAGAAGAGGGTATTGGATTTCCTGGGACTGGAGTGACAGATGGTTGTGAGCTGCCCCATAATGCTGGGAATAGAACTTCTTAAGCACTAAGCCAACTATCCAACCCCTAAATACACATTCTTGTGGAACACATACCTACAGCTACCCACTGTCTCTGCAATGAGTGTGGCCATAGTTGCTATTACATGGGCTTTGACCAGAAAGATAGATATAACGACTCCCATTTCCAGAGAACTCTAGAAAAGAGCTTGACTTTGGCTCACGGGTCTAGGTGAAGCTCTGGCGGCTGCATCTGGTGTTGATCATCCTGCAGGCAGCCTCCTAAGGTGGGGAAGGGTGTGGCAGAGACAGGGAATGTGGTATGGGTCCTGGTCCGTCTCCTCACAAGAAACAACCACAGGGCTCCACTCTGCTGGCCCTATCTGGTCCTGACCTGATCCTAAAGGGCCCTGCACCCTCCTCTGGCCATCTTAGTGGGGTGAAGTTTCTGAGGAGACATCAGCAACAACTTCCTACTTATAACTGACAGGGCACCAAGGGCAGAAAGAAGGAACAGCCCCACCCAGCGCAGCTTGGCGAGCCAAGGAGTCGGAGCACAGGAGATCGGGGCACTCACCGGCAGCTACATCAGCAGAGAAAGAAAAATGTCTCTCCTAGCAACTGTTAGCTGTCTGTGTATCCTCAGGAAGGGACTGTGCTGCAGGACCCCTGCCCCCTTCATAGGGGCATATTAACGGGCCCAATCCTGTACAGGTCTCATGTAGTTCACACCTCCTGAGAGTTCCAGAGTACAGTGGCCATGTCATGCCCAGAAGATGGGTTCCACATTGCCCCTTCCTACCTCATAGTGAGGCTTAAAGTCGAGCATCAGTTTGAATGATTCAAAGCTCAGCAGCCACACACCTCAGGTACTGTGTGACCCCTGGGAACCCACTCTGAGAAACACTGTTCTAGGCTGTGGCTCACTGACCGGAATCTCCACAGAAAGAGTCAGAAGCTTTGCCCTTCAGCTTCCCAGGGGCATCTCAGAACTAATACAGGTTAGAGTTACTCAAATGTCAGGGCTACCTGTAGTGGAAACACCCGAACCTTCATTAAAATTCAGATTCTCAGGCCTTGTCTTGGCTCTTAGGACTGATGTGTCCATTTCTGGGATAGCTAGTGACCCAGGAGTCAGCATGCCACTAGTTTGTTAAATCTATCTGTCTATCCATCCATCCTTCTCTCCTTCCTTTCTTCCTTCCTTCTTTCCTTCCTTCCTTCCTTCCTTCCTTCCTTCCTTCCTTCCTTCCTTCCTTCCTTCCTTCCTTCCTTCCTTCCCTTCATGTATGTGTGTGTGGTGTGCATGCATGTATGCATGTTCACATGTGTGGGTGCATGTATGGGCAGGGGTGCACATGTGAATATGTGTGTATAGGCCCAGAGTTGATGTTGGTGTCTTTGATTGCTCTCCACTTTATTTATCGAGGCAAAGTCTCTCAGGTGAACCCAGAGCTCACAGACACAGCTCCTCTAGCTAGCCAGCCTCCTGAGTGCTGGGGTCACATGGGCAGCCACACCTGCAGAGCTTTATGTGGGCTCCAGGGATCCAAACGCTGGTCCTTGCACATGCATGGCAAGTACTTTCCCACCAAGGCATCTCCCCTCTCTTCGGATGTTTCCAAGCTCATTACAGTTTGGAAGACTTGACCTCACACACCACAGACAAGTAAACTGAGTCCAACAAGGCTAGCTTGCTGACAACAACAGCTGAACCCCCAGAGGACTGTTTTCCAGGAAAGAAAGCCAATCCAAGGTCAGAGTGAGGAATCCCAAAGCCCACCAGGAAGGGTGGCTAGAGTCCTCTGACGCCGAGAGCCTAGGGCCCTACAGTGCCATTCCCCAGGCATGATGCCCTTCCTTACATGGTGACACAGTACACAACCCATAAGATACTCTTCATCGCCGGGCGGTGGTGGCGTACGCCTTTAATCCCAGCACTTGGGAGGCAGAGGCAGGCGAATCTTTGTGAGTTCGAGGCCAGCCTGGTCTACAGAGCGAGATCCAGGAAAGGCACCAAAACTACACAGAGAAACCCTGTCTCGGAAAAAAAAAAAAAAAAGAAAGATACTCTTCATCTTCCCAGAGGCTCCATCATTCAGTGTCAGTGCTCAGCCACCTACAAAGTGTCCATGACTGCTCCTCGCCAGAATTCAGCTGATCTTGGTCATTTGTCTACGACTGCTTCAACTGTTGTGACAAGAGCCAAGTTATTAAAAGATCACATCTGTCCCCACTTTGGAAGGGTATCCGTGCTGCTTGGTGGCCAGCGGCTGTTTTGCTGGTCCTGGGTAACGGGTGGGGGTGTCCTGGGTAATGGGGGGGGAGGACACTGGGGTAGAAGCCACCGACAGTGGCACTAGGGGGACGTGAAGAAGTGAAGGTGTCAGCATTTTGAACAATGCAGATGAACCGGAGAGCATGTTCCAGAAGGAGGGAGGTGTCCAGAAGCCTTTTGGCTAGTTCTGCTCTCTGATATGAAACGCCACACCCACCGCCTTCTCCCCCACCTCGGAGGACCTTCAGTGAAGCGGCTGTTATTTGGAAAAGCTTTTGGAGCTGTGCTTTCTGTTATTTTTCTCGTGACATCGTGTTGATGTGTGTCGGACGTGGAGCCAAGGAGGCCTGTTCTCACCATCACAGGTCCCGATGCTCTCTCCCAGCATGGTGAGAAAAGGAGATGAAAATCGACCAGGCAGCGTAGGGCGGGGACCTCACGAGGAGCATTCGGGATTCTGGTCCTTGGCTGGATGACAGAGAAGTCCTTGGTGTCGCGGCTGGAGGTCAAGCATGCCAGAAGGGGCCGTTCCTGCTCCTGCTTCCTGTCGTCTTTCTTCCTTTTCAGCTCCACCGAGGGTAGCACTGCCCAGAAGCTGCCTTGGAGGACATGACTGAACCCAGAGGCCCCTGCAAACCTCATCTGGGCCGACTGGATGGACCAGCTCATCTCCCCATGCCTTGCCCCAATTTCTGCCATCACTCCTTTAAGAAGCCCCTACACTAGAAGCTTGATAGTACCCCATTTCCTGGAACCCCTTCTGCTGTACGGGTCCTCTGCTTGCTTCTGTTTTCTTAAGTTACCACCTATAGTAAACTCCTTTCTATCATATTATCTACTGTGTGTGTGTGTGTGTGTGTGTGTGTGTGTGTGTGTGTGTGTGTGTGTGTGTTGGGAGGTGGGGGCATGTGCCAAGGAGAGTGTGTGGAGGTCAGAGGAAAGCTTCCAGGAATCACCTTTTCCCTCTCACTGTATGTGTTCTGGAAACTGAGCTCAGGCTGTGAGGTTTGGCAGCAATCCCCTTTACCCACTGCTCTGTCTCAGGTACAAACCACCCACAATTCAACTGCAGGAGGTTTGACACTCTCTTCTGACCTCCTTGCACAAAAAGGTACACAAATGGTGCCCATACACACATGCAGGCAAAACACACATACACATAAATAAAATAAACCTAAAAAAATCAAGGAGAAAACAACAGCAATAAATATTAGCTCCTAGTATTCTTGGATCAAGCTTTGGAGGCAAGAGCCGAACCATTGACCCTTTCAGATTCTTCCTCACCTGGCATTGAAGCTTTTGAGCAAGTCAATCTCACACCACCTTCCTGGGCCTCAGCGGTCTTCACCTTAAACTGGAAGTGTCCTGAGACCCCAGGGTCCTATTTAAAGGCTCACATGAATGAGCAGGTAGGAGAGGATTTTTATGAAACACACATGCAAAACACCTAAGCTTTCCTTTGCCACCCTGAGCCCAACCTGTATTCCAGCTTTCCCGCCTAGAAAACTCCTCACATTTCCAGGCTCTTCCAGCAACGAGAATTAAACCACACACTTCGGTGTTGTATTCAGACTTCCTCACAGTTTACTTTTGTCCACTGATGCTCCCTTTAGACCAGTTTCTGACACTGGTACGAAAGTCCAACAGGATTTCTCTGTGTCCCTGCCACACCTCAGGACTCAGGCTGGGGCTTTGCGGCAAACAGAGGATCTGAGCCTCACAGCCTACCCAACCGGTGCTGACCTTTAGAGACCTGAAGAAGCATGGCTACTCCCTTTTCCCCTGCCGCCTGAGGCCCTGACGCCCTCCCATTTAGGGTGTGCTGTGATCTCGTAATGAACATCCCTTTGGGTCCCCTTTACAGTGATTCATGCCCAGTCTCTGAGAACTGCCTGTTTCATTCCCCAAGGCCACGTCCTGGAGTGGCCAGGCCCACGCTTGCTGAGCCGTCACCAGCTGGGGGTAGGGCTGATGGCTGTACATGCCTGAAGCCCCTATCCTAAGGCTTCAAAGGCTGAGGTGCAGCTGGTGCCCAGAGTTCCAGCAGGCTCTTACCCGAGACCTCCTTTGTCGAACTGCTCCTTGTTCCCAGCTTTCTAAATACGCTGTTTGCGCATGGCCTCAGAGCGTCCACTCTGCAGAACTGGCCTAAGATATCCCCGTGCAGGATCCATCAGAAAGGAGCTGGGTAGCGTGCAAGGCGCCCTGACACCAGGAGATCTGCAGAAAGAAAAGGCAAGAAAGGGACATCGAGACGGCTCAGTGGGTAAAGGCACTCGCTGTCCAGCCTGACATGGCTTCAATCTCCAGAAACCACAGAGTAGAAGGGGAGACCCAACTCCCACAAATTGTTCTCTGATCTCTTTATGTGCATCATAGTACGTGTGTGAGTGTGCATACATGTATATAAATGCTTTTTTAAAAATGAATAGAAGAAAAGGGAAAAAAAAGGGAGTTCATCTCATGTCTTCCTCTGCCAGCCTCCTGATAATCACCAATACGACCACTGTGGGGGAAAAGGTGACGAATTTTCGGTTTACCTTTTCACTAAGGTAACAAATCTCTGCTTTTCCAGGCTTAATTGGGTCTCTTCTTGGGTGTGACAAAAAGTTAGTGGCAAATGAAAGGGGCATATCAAGGAAAAAATAGAGTCCAAGTGAATAATTGAAGATCACGTCCATAATTAATGGCATTTGGCTCGCTTCCCCGGAAGCCTAATCATAGCGCAATGTGCTAATTAGAGCGGTTTGGTGCGGATCAATGGGCCAGGTGTGGAGAAGGCGCCGGTTTCCGTCAGCGATGCTGCTCTGTGGAAACACCTTACATGTGAGAGTCTTGTCCTTTTGAAGACTCAGAAGCGGGCCCACGATCTAAAAAGGATACAGACAGACAGGTGTTTGATCACCACACACAGCAGGTTAGAGTCGGAGAAATTACTAAGCGCATTCTCCCTGCTGGGGTTATAGAAGGCAATCAGAGGACCTAGTACCTTCAGCGCCTGCGCAAGATGCAGAGCCGGCCACGTGATCTGTGGCAGCGCTAGGTGCCCCCTGGGAAAGGTAGGACAACTGAGCATCTTGCATTTATTTTTCTGATCTCCACACCACCTTTCTCTGCCTCTGCGTGTTCAAACCTCGTATTCAACTACGGGCTCCCGTGAAGTGACTTTCAGTTAGTTAGTGTGTAAGGATGCCACCTGCATGTCTAACTTCCTGTTGGCTGTCGAAGTGGGATGGCTCCCCCTCCATGCCTGATTTTAGGTTGGATGTTGCACTTGAGGAGGCTCAAGGAGACGAGAGCTAGGAGAAAGCCTCATGTTTACTTCTGCTTCTCCACTCCTGAAAGCCCAGACATGTGACCCCTCCATCCAGAGTGAGGGCTGAGATTTCAGGTCCTGCCGATGGTCATAGCAGAGGCAGGGGTGGACACAGCTCCAGCTTGAATTTGCTGCAGAAAGGAATTTCAGGTCAAGCCAGTATGAAGCTGAGTAGGGTTGTCTCACCTCTTTCTGCCTAAAACCATCCAACGTAGGATTTGGGGGTTTTTGAGACTCCTTTCTGTCTCCTTCCCATGCCCTCTCAATTCTCTGTCCTGCCCCAGCCCGGAGAGATAAGCCTGTCCCTCTGTGTTTCTCAGTCCAGTGACCTGTACGTCCTACCCACCCTTACCAGCCTGCCACAACCTTCCATGTGGACTGTGGTTCAAACTCTGTCCACGCCTGGGAAAACACCTCTTTGTTAACTGTTTCTCAAATGACCCTTGGGGCTGGAGTTATGACTCAGTGGTTAAGAGTGTTTACTGCTCTTCCAAAGGGTCCAGGTTCAGTTCCCTGAACCTGCACTGGGCAGCTCACAACCCGCCTGTAATTCTAGCTCCAGGGACCCAGCTCCTTCTTTTGGACTCCACAGACACCTGCAATGCCCATGTGCACACACCCACACACAGATACACACATACCCATGATTTAAAATATAAATTAAGTCTTTTTAAAAATATCTGTAATCCCAGCACTCAGTGAGCTGGGGCAGGAGGGCCGTGAAGGTTAGCCCGGACTACAGAGCTAATCCTTGTCTCAAAAAAAGATCCAAATTTGAGGGCAACATCTCTTGATAGCTCTTTCAAGACTCCATAGAAGCAGTTTCAGAGAACTGTTTCATAAGATTGATGTTTTTGCTCAATAATTGATCAATAATTGATGGTCTCTGTCACCTAAAAGTCACCATTTGGGCAAATGGTCACTTTTGAAGGGAAAGCTTCATAGAATCTATGTCTCTCGTATTAAAGGTAAGCCAGAACCAGAACATCAGCACTGCTCTTCCTAAATTCAGAAGCATCAGGTATTCTGTGTGCAGCGCTACAGAATTTGGGGGCCCTCAAGGGTGGATTTCCAACACCTCAGATGGATGTGGAGAGGCCTTATTTGGGGGTGGGGCTTTAAGGAGGCAGTTTAGATTAATAGGAGGCACAGGGTGTATGCTAGCCTGATACAACTATTATCCTTCTGAAACAAGGAAGAGGTGCCAGGGAGATGACCCTATGGTTACAAGCACTTGCTGTGAAAACAAGAGGATCATGGCCACCACGTAACTGCAGCTGGGGGCTGATACAGGAAGATCTTGGGAGGTCCCTGGCCAGTCAGTAGCCTAGCCAAAATGGAAAGCTTCAGATTCAGTGAAAGACCCTGTCTCAAAAAATAAAGTGGAGAGTGGAAAGCCGTGAATGAAGACACCTATTGTCAACTCTGGCTTCCATACACATGTCCACACACGTGCATGCATACCCTCACACGAGTACACTCTCACATGATCACGTGCCTGCAAGACACACACACACACACACACACACACACACACACACACACACACACACAGAGAGTGATAGAGCATGTACTTAACATGTACAAGGTTCTGGGTTCCATCTCCAGGTCTGCAAAAATAAATAAATGAGTAAGAAAGTAGGTGTGGTGGCCTAAGTCCCTTAACTTCTCGTTCCTTCCTTTCACAGACCAGAGCAGTTGGGCACAGTGAGCTACAAGTCTTATACGGTCAGGTATTCCCTTAGGCCCTTGAGGCTGTCTGGAATTGTGGGGGAACTTGACTCTTGATGTAGGGGCTCCTATCATGTACCAATTGATAGGGGAGATGACTCCTGCTTGATCTGTCCCAAGTGGCTCCCAGGGACTTTGGCCAGCAGTCAGGTCCTGCATTAACCATCCTTAGTCCTGGCCTGGTTGACACTGCAGCCAATCACTGGGGCCAAGTCGATCAGGTGCTGCCCATGTAATGGCGCATGGCTCCCTCCACCCTCTTTGGCATGGGATGCTCATGGATAGAGACAGCTAATCAATAGTCACTCCTCACCAGCCCCATGGATATCGACTCCTGACTTGGCAAGACTTTATAAGGAGTCATTGGCGGCGGGGGAGGGGGGGGACATTTTCAGTTCAAATTGAATTGTGAGCCATTAAATCTCTTTAGAAAAAACTGTGCCTCATCTCATATGCCAATGGACCTTCTGAATTTTTAACCAGCACCAAGAACACCCCACCCTGGATGGAGCCATCTCAGCAGGCCCAGGGTTTTGCTTTCTCCGGCATAGCTGGTTAATTGTTATGGATTTTCCAGTAGGTAAAAGCATCTGGAGTTTGGAAAGGGCAAGCTTTGTTTTCCTTCCAAAAGAAAGCCAATGCAGGCTTGCTCTTCCTGGAGACATGGAGGGAGGAAGGAGCGAGGAAGAAAAGAGCACTAGAGAGGACAGAGTGGGAAATGGGGTGCCTGTTATCCAAGGTATCTTGGGGACCTGGCATGTATCAGGTATGCATGTGTGTACCCTGCATATTGAGACAAGTGCACACACACAGACATATGTATTTGTGCTCACAAATACAAAGACACATGGTCATGTGAGTGTATGGAACCACACATGCACTCACAGGCACTTATACATGCACACCCGTGTAAATATGGTTATTTATCTGCACATGCACCTAAGAGAATAAAGATTCTATTCCTAGCTGGGCATGGTGGTGTACACCTTTAATCCCAGCACTTGGGAGGCAGAGGCAGGCGATCTCCAAGCCTGGTCTACAAAGGGAGTACCAGGACAGTCAGAGAAAAACCTTGTCTCTCAAAACAAACAAGATTCTCTTTCTTTGGCCAAGGGCAGGCAGGGAGAGTGCCTATCACAGTGGGAGGCAGCCCAGCCCAGCTCTATCACTGCCCACTTTGGGACATCAGGAGAGTCACTGTATTTCCAGCCTCAGTGTCTTTCCCTGTAAGGCAGGAGATCCTCATTGCAGGAATGGGTCATCAAGCAGGATTGGACTGTGAGTGAAAATCCTGAGACTGTCAGGGAGTCTGACCCCCTGCTGCAGCCTTTCCTGAAGCTTCTCTGGGATCACAGACAGCAAGGAATTTTAAGGACAATAAGGCTGGAGAAGGCAGGTGGGGAGACGCGCAGGGGGGTGGGGGGGAGGGCAGCAGCGTGGTGCCTCATACAAGGTTAGCAAGTGGGATAGTAACAGGCTGGGTTTCCTTTCCTCAACTCCTGTCTTCTGCAGCATTGCCTCCATGAAGGAGGACCAAAGAGCCTGCCAGCTCTGTCCCAACCAGTTCTCTTTCTCTCTCTCACATATATGTATATGATGTATGTGTATATATGTAAGTGTGTGTGTGTGTGTGTGTGTGTGTGTGTGTGTGTGTGTGTGTGATAAGCTCTCATGTAATGTAGGCAGGCCTCAAACTTTCTGTGTAGCTAAGGATGACCTGGACTTCTGATCTTCCTGCCTACATCTCTCTGGTGGCTAGGATGATAGGCATATGCTACCCTACTCAACTTATGTGGTGCTGGTTTTTGAGCGTGCTAGGTAAGCACTCTACCAATTTAACTACAGCTTCAGGCCTGGACTGTTTTTTACAGATTTATTTTTACTTTTAATTATGTATATATGTATGTAGACTTTTCTGTATTCAACAGATCTGGGTCAAAAACCTAAATCTAAACAGCATATTTGGGAGGTGATTCAGGAAACACTGGAGAGGCCTGGAGACTGAGATCAGCAAGAGCAGGTTCTCACCTTCATAGTGCTTGCCCTATGGACCTGTACCCTGGACTTGCGCCCCCTAGAGGTCAGGAAGCCTGGCCGTCTACACATCTGTTCCTCTCAGTTCTGGCCTGAGGACTGCTCTTGGGTTACTAAGTTCCCAGGCCCTTCCAGTTGGCAAGAGACAGGCAGGGGATGCTTTAGAGGCCAGTGTGAGCCCAAGAAAAAAAGATAAAGGGGAGAAAGAGAAGCAGCAGCTATTTGAAATTCTGTCGGCATGTGGCACACATCAGGAGGGAATGTCGAATGTGGGATGTCCCCTTTTCCTTGATAAGAAAAGGCAATAGGGGTCCTCACTTCTGTATACAATATAGAAGAGGGGTAAGCAGTCCCAGATCTGAAACACCTGGTGACGTCAGTCTCTGCTTCCCACTGTCCCCAGCAGGCAGATCAGCCCTGTGTCACCATTCACTTCCCCACATCCCAGCACATTGTCGCTGTCAGCCGTGGGTGATGGAAGCTCAAAGATGAGACAAGAGACACCCTGCCTCGATGGCCGTATCTGCCACTGTGTGCGCGGAGTCACCTCCTCGTTCCAGTTTTAATTTGTTTTTGCATTTATCTTTTGAAAAGTATACTTATGTGCATCTGTGTATGGATAGGTGCATACAAGTGTGGATGCCACAGATGCCAGGAGAAGGTATTGGGTCCCCTGGAGCTGGAGTTACAGACCTTTGTGAGCTGCCCCACATCAGTACTGGGAGAGAACTCAGGTTCTCCACAGGAGAGTACACACTCATAACCACTGAGCCATCTGCCCAGCCCAATTCATGTTCCATTCATGTCCTTTCTTCTCGGGAGGCCTGTGGGGAGGAGAAGGAAGGACTGGTATCCTCACAAAAGAGCTGCTGGCCCTGCTCACATAACTCCTCGTTGCTCCGAGTTGGTGTAACCCGCCGTTCTGTTAGTTACATATCGGAAAATCCCAACGGAACGTGGGGAGAAGTCAATAGACATATGTAAAAAGAAATCATTATGTTGAAATGATCCTGGAAGGCCTCCGGAAGCAATGGCTGTCAAGGAAAGAAATGTGCCCCGTGCTGAGCCTGGGGACGCTGAGGGCTGAGGGAGTGTGAGGCCCTGAGGTCCCTCCTTCATCCAGCTGCCCTGCCAAATGCTGCTGTAGGTAGCAAAACAAACGCAGCATAGTCACAGTGACTCCTGCCCCAGAGGAGGGTCAGACCTCTGCCGCGCCCACCAGATTAGATAATTCCACACTTCTTCCCAAATCCTGGGGCTGCAGACCTGTGGCACCACAGCCGGCCTGATTAATGATTTGTATGATTAGTTAGGACTGTCTCCTCTACTGGAGTAAAAGCTGTGTGGGGATGGGGTGTTGCCTCTTTCACACAGGGCTGGGATGTGGTTAATGGTTATAATGCTTCCCTAGCATACATGAGATCCTGGGTCCAATTTGTAGTATTGCAAAATAATAATAATAATAATAGTAGTAGTAGTAGTAATAATAATAAATAATAATATCATAACATAAAACAAAAGATAGAGAGTGGAACTGTATCCTGGAGAGCCACTGGGTTCTATCTCATTCTGGATGCTCTTGCTGTGATGGTATGGGATGGCCCTGGGGTCCTTGGCTTGCACTGCAGGTGGCCAAAGCTAAGCTCAGAAGTGGGCTGCAGAAATGCTTGGAAAGGCTACTACCCACTGTGGGGTGGAACTCACGCACTCAATCCCTAGCTGTCATGCCATCCCACTGCAGGCTAGGATCCCCTCTCCCCACCAAAGGAATTACTGTTAAGTAACATTCATAGCTACCAATGAGCTTGACCTGCAGAGAAATTGTACCTCCTCTGCAGAGGTCATTCTCCCCAGGTTGCTAGGGCAGCTTAGAGAGCTTTAGGGCCAGGCAGATGCTCAAGGACCCATGCTCGCACTGGGCTCTTGAAGCCTGAGCTAGCTGCCTCTACACTCCCCACTGCCCACGGAAATGGCAGTGGCCCCTCCTGCATCTTAGTAAAAAGTGGTTTCCACCCTGTAGTTAGGAGTCCTGTGCCTACAGGGGGGAGTCTCTTTTCATCATCAAAGGATAAGCTTGTAGTTCGCGTGATGCCAGGCACGCGAAGGCAGATGGAGGAGGAGGGTGCGGACAGGCAGGTACTGATTCCATTCATACCGTGGATGGGAGGCAGGCATCAGGGGAAGGAGCTGAGGCTGACTGGCACACAGCAGGAGGAGGGGCCCAGGCTGTGAACAAGGAGGGCTAGTCCGACACAGGAAACAGCCCCTGGTCTCAGCACTCCCCCTGCAGGCTGCCAATGGGATTTCTGCTCTCAGCAGAGTGCTGTTTGATGGAGCAAGGTCTGCAACTGTTAAGGACGAAGACAGTACAGATCGTATTAAACAGACTAATCACAGAGGGAGGGAGGGGAACTGGGAGGCTTCCCACTGAGGATCAGGCTGCAGGCTGGATGCATCTGCCTCTCGCCCCCCCCCCCCCCGGCCCTGTGTTGGAGGCAGGGGCCCCCCGTGTACCTGCCCCGAGGGTTACTATGCACTCGAGACACGGGGTGAGGGTAGCCTGCTGCAAGCCGCATGCCACCTCCAGTTTCCAAGTAAGACAGCAGGATCCCAGAGAGGCTGAGACCCTGGCGTTGCTGCTGCAGTGGCAGACCCAGGCCTTGGCCCTGGGTCTCCAGATCACCGGTCAGCTGCTCCTCCAGTTCTGGATCTGTGAGGGGAAGAGGGCAAGGTCTCCCTGTGCACACGCGCTCTGGCAGCCTGGCTGGCCTGGCTGCAGAGTATAGCCGAAAGTCTAGCTTCTGGGGATGGTTCTGTCTCCCCTGATGGAGCCACACCTGCATAGTTCTGTTCTCTATCCTGGAGCCCCCTGTAAAGATTGGTTGGGGACCCCTGCAGCGGCAGCCCCCACCCCCAGGGGCCAGTGAGTCATTCGGGATATTCATGGCCACTCTTTCTGCCCTTTCTTACCTCTTGGCCTTTGCACACAGGGTTCCCCAGCTAGGCTCACCCCCTCTCAACTAGTTACCCCCCATTTTACAAACAAAGAAAATGCTTCCAGAAGCTTCTCCTGTAGCTCCAGCCCTTAGTGCCTGCTGGGTCTCCTTCTAGCCCCTTCTAGAAACTTGCCCCACACCGGACTTCTGTGAGATCAGGAGCTGTGACCCCTGGATCATGGAGCCCGGCACAGGCAGGCTCTGAGAAGCCCTCCCCAGTTCCTCCAGAGCAGGCTGTGGGAGCAGGGCCTGAGGGCTGGAGGGATTTCTGAGGCTGCCAATCCTGTGCTTCAGCCTCCTTGGCCCTCCACACTTCTGCTTTCCCTGAACCAGGCCCCTCAGTGATGCCCAGGCAGAACTGAGCGTTTTCTGTCTTCAGTGACCTGTGACCAAAGTCACCACAGCTAATTAGCACAGACTGCGCACTTGACCCCTGCCCCGACCAGCGTTCCATCTTCTTTTGTTCTTAATTAATATGTTGAATGACTTTTTCTCCGTTTCCTTCATGTGATTTGGCTTCCAACCTGAAGACTGTCTCTCCTCGCCTTGCTTTCCTTTATAATTAACACTCGCTTCTGCCCTCCCCTGGGGTACTGTGTGTGAGTCTTGGGCTTCTCTGTCTTGCTCCCTGGAATACGAGATGAATAGATATGACACCCCCACCCCCACATGCAGGGGCTGACATGCTGACTGGGCAGGAGGCTGGAGAGGGCTCAGAGATGTGCAGAAAGAGAGAGGAAGGAATGGAGAGGGGGAGAGAGCATGCCCACCTCAGACAACACATGGTCTAAGGAGGTTTCTCTATTTGTTGTCCAGAGGGAAGGCTAAGTCCCAGAGAGGGTGAGTCCTTCCCTGGATCATCCAGCACTTCCATAGCAAAGTCTGAAGTCAGGTTTTGATGTTGATGTTGTGTTTTGAGAGGGAACAGAAATAGCCAGGTGCTTTGCCATGCTCCCTGCCACGGTGGGAAATGAAGGTTCCACGATGCCTGTGTGGTGGTCCTCTGAATACTGCAGAAGTGCCCCTCTTGGGGGAAGCAGGGACTGTTTGACCCTTATTTAGTTCTCTGCCATTGGGGGCTGGAGTCCTTGTACTCTTAGGCTCTGTCTGTGCTGTGTGATTGTGGATAGGTTCTTGTAGGTGGCCTCTGAGGAGGGAATGGGCTGGCAGAGCACACCATGTGTAACCAATTCCACAGCAATGGCCACTTGAGAGGAAGTTTGGCAGCAGCCATCAGAATGGCTAATATCAGCGTCCCTGAAGAGGGCTTTTCTTTCCTTCCAGCAGCTGATGGTGTTCAAGTTCAGCTCCAAATTCTGAGACCTCCTTAGTGCTTCCCCACTGTGAGTGCAGAATGGCTCTGCAGCTCCAGTCATCATATTTTCATTCCCAGCAGGAAAAAGCTGGTGGAGTGTGGACAGAGGCAACAGCTTTGTCAGAGCAGCCAAAGCTGTCCCAGGGCACAGTCATAGCCCAGCCCCTCTGCCAGAGGAAGCTAGATGGGGACAGGACTTGCCAAGCTGCCTTCCTCTAGGCTCACACCTCACATTTTCTTGTTGTTCCTGGCTTCCGGCTGGCCTTGGGAGGCTCTGGTCTGTGGGGCCATTGAGGGTGAGTGTTAAGTTCCTCTACTGGGGCCAAGTATGTAAAACAGCCATGGGTTCCCAGTTGCCCTCCATTCCCAGCTGCCCTATAAAAGCAGACACAAGAACTCAGTTAGGTTTCATGGGTAATCCCATAAAACTGGGCTTGGGTACGCATGTCTGTAATTCCAGTGCTTGTGAAGATAGAGACAAAAGCATCTGAAGTTCAAGGCCACACTCACCGTGTGGTGAGTTCTAGGCCAGCCTGGGGTACCTGAGACCCTGGGGAGGGACAGGGCAGAGGCAGACTATCCACAGCTGCTCTGTCAACTTGGGACATGGGAAGCCAGTGTCTGAACACATGGTGGCGTAGCCCCTCCAACTGGGCTTAGGTAGGTCCGACCTCTTGGAGAGCAGGTGAAGGTTTCAGGCTCATTGTCTTCATCTGGGCTCTTGGAAAAGGTGACCCCACCCCGAAGACTGGAATGAGGAAAGGAGATGGGGCAGAGGGGGAGCTTCCGGCCAGGATCTCTCCCCCAGGGACCATATAAGTATCCAAGGTCCAGCCCCACTGGGGACCTCCGGGAGACACACAGGACACATCTCAGGGTGGCCTTAGTGGCAGGGAATATTGCACTTAAATACTAACCCTAGAGGCTGTTAATTTCCAAGTATTAGTCATGTGGCCACCAAAACCGCTGCTTAGGAGAGGTCTGGCCAGTTGGGCAGGTGTTGGCCAGTGACCAGTGAACTAGGAAGAAGGCTCATACTGTGAGACACTGTTGGCATTTCTTTGGGGGCAATCTCCCTGAGGAGGACAAAAATCTCTTCAGGACATTGTCATTCTGGCATCATCTACTCAACACCCCTCTCACCTCCTGTCACAGCATAAAAATCTCCCCACTACAGCATTTCTAGATGCTCCCCAGTGGAAGCCTTCCAGCCTTCTTATCTTCAGGTGAAGGAGACCAGCAGCATCCAGGAAAAGCTGTGCTGGTCTTGAACTTGAGTTTCTGAGCCATTACACTTGATTGTTCCAAATACGATTGGAGGACACAAGATTGATTCATTACTAAACTTGATATAATGTCCTCTCCAAGCTCAAGACCCTGATAACCGCTGACTAATACCCAGTGTGGAGACCTCCTGTTGTGGCCTGGACTGATCCCATATGTTCAGAATGCTTGTGCTGGGAAGCTGTGGTGCTCTGTTACTTTAGAGTTGCTCTACATGGCCTGGCATGGATGGGGCTTCACTCTCCAACACCATGTCTCAGAGATGCCCTTTGCTGTTGCTGATGAGGCCTCACAGCTGCAGTGATGGTAACGCAGCCCTGGGTACCAAGCAAGCACAGCGCTCCTGGGATGTGGCCCAGCAGCCTCTTGCTGGCTGTTGCCTTCACTCAATCCATCTGCTGCCCGCCAAGGCACCTGCAGCTGGGCTCGAGGCTGCTCTTCACCCTCCAGGCCCCTGGCTCCTCTGTGATTGGCCGTTAGTGCAGGCCTGGCACCAGTTCCTGGCACTGAGCACCACATGCAAGCCATGCCAACCTTAGACATGATGGAGCATCCCTGCCTGCCCCATGTGCCTGGTTATAAGAAGCACCTCCAGCCAGAATCCACCTGGCTACCTTGGCTCTCTACTAGGGCTGGGACCAGATGGCAAATTATTGGGGCTGATTTACAGGACAGCTAAGTTGGCAGGTTAGGACAAGTGGGTGCCAATGGACATTGAGGGATGGGCCTGTGGAGGGAAAGGTAGAGAAGGAGGGAAGGATGCCCAAAAAGAGAAATTAGGATGGACAAGTACACAGCCTTGAGGGGGAAGAGAGGTGGAAAACTGTAGGCTGAGGGAAGGACAGGAAGGTGTAGAGCCCATGTTTATGGAGCCTGGATCATATGCAAGACATGAACAGTCCCACAGGGCATTTGCTTTAGAGTGTGCCAGCATACAATATGGTGGCCACATGTGGTATTTTATATTAACATTGATTATAATTAGCTGTAATGAAAACTCCAGTCCCTCAGTCATACACTAGCCTCATTTGAAGGTGCTCAAGAGTCACGTGTGGCTCCTGCAGTGGACCACACTGATAAAGGACAGGAGAGGCGTCCATGGTCCCAGAAGGTGGGAGTGGAGCACAGCGGGGTCAAATACATTATAAAATAAAAGAATATAATATAGTATATCCATAAACATAATTCCAAAAAGAATGAAAATTCTTTAGAAGATATTCATTGACGTTTTTTTAAAATAAGCTTTATCAGGAAATGTGTAGCCATTTCTCAGAATGACATGAGCAAATGTGTCACCCATCCTTACAAACATGAGCTGCATTAACAAAAGTCATATGGAATCACAGTGAAGAGTCGGCATGCTGTGTGCTTGAAGAAAAAAGCCGAAAGAGCCTCCGTGTTTTTCTCAGAAGTGCTGCTGGTAGATGGTCCGTGCTCCCCTGGACGGCCCTTGTTCTGGCTGGTTTCATTGTCAACTCAACAGTCTCGGGGCGAGGGAACCTACCTTCACTGGATTCGCCTGTGGTCATGTCTGTGGAGCACGTTCTTGATTGCTCATTGGTGTAGGAGGGCTCAGCCCACTGTGGGTGGGTAACATCCCTAGGCAGGCAGAGTTGCAAAACAGTAAGCCACTTTCCCCACTGTTTCTGCTTCACTTCCTGCCTGGAGTTCCTGCCTTGTTTTCCCTCAGTGATGAACTGCAACCTGTAAGGTGAACTAAACCCTTTCCTTCCAAAGTTGGTTTGGTCAGTGTTTTATCACAGCAAGGGAAAGCAAACCAGAGTGGCTGTACACGGCTTAGCTCAGCAGGTGATGAGGACATGCAGTCGGGAGGGGAAGACGGTGGAGGGTGCTGGGGAGGACTGGGAGGGAGCAGTGAGCACTGATTTCAGACAATGCAAAATGTCCGAAGTTCACAAAGGGTGACTTTAAAACAAAGAAATAGGTCAAAAGGTAAATAGATAAAGCTCAGCTTTACACTGTGATCACCTGAGATGCCATGTGGACATTGAAGACTTTTGGCCTGATTACTCAGAGCCCCAATCAGTTGCCACTCCTTTGTACAGTGCCCCCAAGAACTAAGATCTTAGGGAATTTTATCTTCCATAAAATGTTGTATACAAAAAGAATTATCTCTGTTGATTAACTGTTTCTTTCCCCCTGAAGGGAAGAGAGGGACACGAAAGACTCTAGAAGCTCATACAACTTACAAGGTTCAGGAAGTTCAGAAAGTTGAGAGATCCAGAAGGCCCCTCCCCAAGAACATAAAAAACAGAAAGTAGTTGTTTAGGGAGAGGAGCCTCTTCAGTGGAACTGCCTGCAGGTTAGCCCGGAGGCTCCAGGGATGCAGCTTTCATGCATCATCACTCATGCTGGCATGGGCCTCTCAGTGATACAGCTGCTTTGAGTCACTCCCATCCCCGCTCCTGGGAGTGACCCTCACAAGCTCATTGGCACACAGAGTAGACGTGGGTGGATCATTTGCTGCTCTGTCGTCAGCACACTCTCTGGAACAACTAGATGTGTGTTTCACATCTCTTTGGAAAAAGTCATGAAACAGCCTCCATTTGTTGAGAAAGGCGTCAATGTGTTATGTTTATTCGGAGTCAACCTGGTGATGTACATTTGCAAGGTCCAGCTTGAAAAAAAAATGCAGACAATGAATTAGGACTCTAAAAATCTCCCTGTAATTTATTAGAAATATTAGAAGTGTCCCAAGAATGACATCCTTAGCAGATGGAACTGTAAAATACAATGCTGGTGATTTAAAATATTAAGAAGAAATACTAAAAAGAAAGAAAAGAAAAAAATTAAAGCTAAAAGGCAAATTGGATATGTGTGAACGTGTGTCCACAGGACAGATGACAGGCAGTTGCCTGCAGGTGGCCTGTAGGAGCCGGCTGGCTGGTGGGGTCCTCAGCTCTGAGTCTCGAGTTGTGGGAACACATGGTTGAAGGACATAAGGGCAGTCTCATGCTCTGTTGAGTGGTTTCCCCAGCCCCTGCTAGTCATTTCCCTCCCACATACAGCCTCACGTCCCCCCAAATAACCCTTGCCCGGTTTTTACCCCACCACGATGCTCACGTGCACTAGCCTCTGCCCCAGAGCCCACATCCTACCCCTCTCTGGGAACGTTCCCGGGGAGCTGGGAGTGTTTTTGCAACAGAAGTTATGGTTTTAGGGATTAGAGACTGTCAGGATTTCAATGTCTAAGATTCTAATATTTTAGGATTCTAACTTGGGGAGGATTTTAGACTTCAGGGATTTATTTTATATTTTGATTTTAAAATTTTATTATGAGTTGCATGCTAATGGTGCATGCTTTTAGTCCTAGCACTTAGGAGGCAGAGGCAGGAGGATCTCTGTGAGTTTGAGGCCAGCCTGGCCTACAGAGCGAGTTCCAGGACAGCCAGGGCTACACAGAGAAACCCTGTCTCAAAAACCAAAATAAATAAATAAAAATAAATTAAAAATTTTATTATGATTTAAAAGACTTATGTGTGTGTGTGTGTGTGTGTGTGAGAGAGAGAGAGAGAGAGAGAGAGAGAGAGAGAGAGAGAGAGAGAGAGAGAGAGGAGGGAGAGGGAGAGGGAGAGGGAGAGAGGGAGAGGGAGAGGGAGAGGGAGAGGGAGAGGGAGAGGGAGAGGGAGAGGGAGAGGAAGAGGAAGCAAAGAGAGGGGGTGTGGGGAACCCTTTCCCAGTGGCTAAAAGCACTGGCTGCTCTTCCCGAGGACCAGGTTTGGCTCCCAGCACCCACATGCCGAGCCTCACAGTCCTGTTACTCCAGCTCCAGGGTATCTGACGCCCTCTTCTGGCCTCTGCGGGTACTGCACGTACATTATGCACTTACAGACCTGCAGGCACTCAAACATATACAAAAAAGTAAATCTTTACAAATACACGATTTATAATCATTTAATAATATGTGTATAAAGTATTCAATATAATAATATGTTTGTAGTATTGATGGTTGATTACTGCGTGCTCATGGGGTGGGGGGGCTGAATATTGAGGGCAGTAAAGAAAAATACATTTTTTTCTTCAAACATTGCTACATGCTTGACTACTTTAAGATGTTGATGCTTTAAGATATGTCATGGGGGAAATTATATTTAGAAAGAAGAAGAAAAGAATACAACAACTTGGGTTGTTTTGGTGAATAAATAATATTAGAGATACAAGGCCACCCCTCCTGACCAGCGTGAGAATGATCACTGTTGTAGGACCCCAGGTTCCAGACTGCCAGGGTGCCGCCTTACCAAGCCGCAGGGGCTGTCTCCTCAGGCTAAGAGTTACCCCTGCTGAACAGCAGAGGAGGTGCAGGACATGTCATCCTCAGACCTGTGTGGGCGGCTTCCTGCAATCAGGGAGCATAAGAAGTGCATGTTCTCCCCCCGAAAATGGCCTCCAGGAGATGGCTTTCCCCCATCCCGGAGTCCTTCAGTGTTGGGAGGCACAGCCACAGGTGTATGTTTGTGAGAAGGGGCAAAACGCTGTCACATCCAGAAAGCCACCATTCCTTGCTCCTGGAATCAAGACAAGGCTCAGTTTCAGGATTCAGATTCGGATTTGGGGTGAGGTGTACCAGGTGGGCCCTGCCTCATCAGAGAGGGGTCTTAACTGGCTCACCAGCAGCCACTATCTAGTGGAAAGTGGGTGAGGTGTAGAAGGTTGCCTTCTCCCCAGATTTTTGGCTCACAACCCCTCTCCCAAGGCCAAGATGAGATGATAGAACTCCTAGCCCGACACATGCCACACAGATGGATGCTCACGGCTGACCTTTCAAAACTGGAGACTGAGCTGCCCCATCCAAGTCCCTGGCATTTCTTGGGTCTTCACTTGCTAAACATAGTCAGTCATGGTGAAGGCAGATCTCCACTGATGCTGCTTGATGGCAGCCATGCCAACCTCAGCCCTGTGACCTCTGGATCCCACCCAGGCAGCCCGCCACACCCCCTCATCACCCAGCTTTCCCGGAAACTCCCTGCAATTGTCTGACCCGCTCCCACCGCCCAGGTCCTCCAGTCTCTAGGTGACAGACAGCTGAAGACTTAACCGCACACTCAGGTTCACAGCCCAGATACACAAAGTTCCTGCCCGTGGCTGCAGACAGCCAAAGGTGACTCCGTCATTTAAAAAAATGGGGAGAGTTTTGGGTTCTATGTCTGGACGCCCTCCTAAGCCTCAGTCAGGGTTAGAGCCACTGCTCCACCTGGTGGCTGGTCCTGGAATCCCCACCCCACCCCGTGTGCGTGTGCGTGTGCGTGTGCGTGTGCGTGTGCGTGTGTGTGTCCCCATGCATGCAGGTACAGAGGGTACAGAGGCCACAGGAAGACATCAGGTGTCCTGCTCTGCCACTCTGGTCTTTACTTCCTTAAGACGGGGTTCTGAACCTGAAGCTAGGCTGGCAGCTAGAAACCTCCAGCAACTCTCCAGTCTTCATCTCCACAGCACTGGGTTACAGGCGTGCATGGGGCTTGTTACACAAGCGCTGGGAATTCAAACTCAGGTCCTCACGCTTGCTCAGTCTGTGCTCTGACTCCCTGGGCCATCTCCCAGAAGTATCATTTTTATGTGTTTTTTTTTGTTTTTTGTTTTTTTTTTTTTTAATAATGGGGACTTCATGAGAGGAAGGGCTTCAGTCCACTCACTGGTGTCTTCTCCCAGCATGCCTAGCATACAGTAGGTGCTCAATAGACAGTGTGAAATGGAAGAATCAATGATTGCCTCTTCTACTGCCCCTACCCAGAAGCCCCAGCCCTTGTGAAGTCACACATTCCTCTCCTACAAACCCAGCCTTGCCCTTCAGTGTTCAGACTAATCTTCAGACTCCAGGAGACTTAAATTCTGGGTGTCACACCCAGGGCTGCCCCAGCCTTCACACTGCTCTTTTTTCAAGTCCTTCGGCAGCTCTCACCTTTGGGGTCATAGCCAGCAGGTTGGTACCCCCTTAAACCACAGTGCCTCTGGGTCTCCCCATCTCACTCTGAGCCAGGCCTGGGTGAGCAGTTTCCTGTACATTATTCTCAGTGCTCAGCACCCAGAAGGGTGGGTGTCCACGACCTCTACATCTCAGATGATAAATAAGCTAACAATTTTGCACATGCAATTTGCCCACTCCACAGTTTCCCAGGACATAACAAAGAAAAATGTACTTGGAGGCTGGGTACAGTGATGTGCACTTGTAATCCCAGTGTTGGGGTTGTGCTAGAGATGGCGGGATACCTAGGGCTCAGTGAAGGTCATTGCTTCATCAGCAAGGCCCAGACCAGTAAGAAACCCTGTCTCAAGAAATAAGATGGACAACCCCTGAGGGACAATACCCAACATGGACCTCTGCCTCCATATATCTTCACATATATATATTCACATGCACTTACAAATACACATACACAGAAGAAGAAGAAGGAGAAGGAGAAGGAGGAGAAGGAGGAGAAGGAGAAGGAGAAGGAGAAGGAGAAGGAGAAGGAGAAGGAGAAGGAGGAGAAAGAGGAGAAGAAGAAGAGAAGAAGAAGAAGAAGAAGAAGAAGAAGAAGAAGAAGAAGAAGAAGAAGAAAGAAAGAAAGAAAGAAAGAAAGAAAGAAAGAAAGAAAGAAAGAAAGAAAGAAAGAAAGAAAGAAAGAAAGAAGAGAGAACATGAAACAAAGTTTGCACCGTAAGAAATTTTGGAAAACACTGGGTTCTTCAAACAGGTTCCACCAGCAAAGGGTGGGATATACGGCTAGCACAGCATCTTTCCAAATGTCTCTGAGGCTCTGACCTTAGAAGCACATGCTCAAGGCAGCCAGAAATGCTGCAGGTCTTGTCGCACTGAGGGCCAGTCTCAGTCATGCTGCCAGGGATGCCCAGGGAGGGTCAGGGCGGATGAGTGAGGAGCACCAGGCAACCCTGGAACTCACTTACCTTCACCACACCTCTGTGATGCAACCTTCACTCGCAGATGGGGATCTGAGACTCTGAGAAACACAGCCATTTGCCCAATGCTGCCCACAGATATGAACCTAGCTGACTTTGACTCCCCATCTCAGTGATGTGAGGGTAAAGGCACTTAGGACCATTGGTGGAGACAGGGAGGCAGGCACCTGGAGCCCACCCGAGTGGCACTGGGGTGGAGGATGACACAGGGCTGCACTCCGACTCTGAGGAACAGCCCAGATGCTGACAGGAAATCACCTTCCGCTCCAGCACAGCCCTCCACCCTCCTTCGGTTAGCATTCCCGGATGCTCCTGCAGTTTTAATTAAATGTTGTGTAGAGAGGCTCAGTGAAGAGAAAACAGTTGCTGTTTCTAAGTGGCCTCAGACTCCTCTGTTTTACTGCTGAACACCACCGCGGGGGATTTAATAGTGTTTGAACCACTTACCAGTGCCTCTGAGCACAGCAGGGCCTCTAGGCCAAGCCGAGAGGTCATTAACCCTACCGCACACTGTCCTTGTTCTACCGAGGAGACCCTACCACACCAGAATCCCCTGCCTCCTGAGCCTCTTCCCACCCTAGACAGGTCTCCACTTGCCTGAGAGATGCTGGTACCTGGGTTCACATTTATAAGATATAGGGGGGCTTGGAGTGGTGTGTGCCCCAGTACTCATTACTGGAAGGCAGCCTCACTCCTGGGCTCTGACAGACACCATTGGACAATTTGGTTCTATTTGGTCCCTAGTCCTTTTCTGAGAACCACCTGACAGGGTGTCAACTTCGAATCACCCTTGCTCTGATCCGGGCACTGTGGTTGGTTCTGGCCTGTGGAAATCCCTACAACCACCCTTCGGGGGCTGTTATTATCCCATTGGGTAGATGGGAGGGCTCAGGCAAAGAAGGAGGACTCTTAAAAAGACGTATTTTAATTGTGTGTATCAGGGAGTATGCGCAGGTGAGAGCAGGTACCTGAGAAGTCCGGAGTGGGATCAGGTCCTCTGGAAGTAAAGTCCCAAGCAGCTGTGAGCACTCACATGGGTTCTGGGAACCAACTCAGGTCCTCTGTGAGAGCAGCAAGTGCTCTTAACTGCTGAGGCATCTCCCAAGCTGCAGTTTATAAGTTTCTTGTAAAGGACTGATCAGTGGAGCCAGGGTTCCAGACTCTTCCATCCCCTAATAACCTGACCTAATTCTATCTTTGCTCTGGTCAATTGCCCAACTGATTCCAACCCTGCAATGACATGACATTTGGTCACCTGCAGGACTCTGTCACCTGACTCTGGACTGGTCTCTACAATGGTCTCTTCAGAGGTGATACAACGATGTCACTGGAACCTTCTCACTCTCCTCTTCCTTGACTCTACACAGATTTTGGAGCTGTACCAACAGAATGCGGCTGAAATGACACTGTGCAGGTTCTGAAGTGAGATAATAAGTCTCTGGCCCTTGAACATTCTTTTTGGAAACTTAGCCACCAAGCCTGAATAGGACCCATACCTAGCTAAGAGGCCATGGCACTTGGCCTGCTGCCAAGCCACTTTGAAATGCACCTTCCAGGGGAGCTGGAGAGATGGCTCAGAGGTTAAGAGCATTGATTCTTCTTCCAGAGGTCCTGAGTTCAGTTCCCAGCACCCACATGGTGGCTTACAACCATCTGTAGTGAGATCTGGTGCCCTCTTCTGGCCTGTAGTCATGTATACTCTATACATAATAAATAAATCTTTAAAAAAAAGAAATGCACCTTCCAGAAGAACAAACGCAAACATCACCCTCAATTTAAAACACATTTTATTTTTATTTTTAATTATGTGTATGTCTGTTTTTGTGTCTCTCCGTGAGCTTGTGCCTGTGAGTGCAGGTGTCCATGGAATATAAAAGGTGTTGAATCCCCTGGAGCTGGAGTTACAGGCCAAGGGAGTGAGCCACCCTGCGTGGGTGCTGGGAAACACACAAATCTTCTAGAATAGTGCACACTCTTAACAGCTGAACCAACTCTCCAGCCTCCAGGTACAGATTATTCATCAAAATAAATCACTAGGGTTTTGAGCCCCAAAGTTCTGGGGCGGCTCGTTACACAGCATCAGATACTCAACCACTCACTGTGTGTGCCTTCAAGATGTTTTGTAATTCTAGGTTCCCGTTTCTGATGTAGCCTGTTTTATGACTGTTCTCTGTGTGTCAGGTCAAGTCTCTCCAATGTCTCTGTTCTCGGGATCCCTGCCCTTCCCGACAGAGAAAATAGAATGTCCCTGCCTTTCCCTTATGTGAAAATAGGGCATTGAGTAGACTGCGCTCAGCCCCACCCATCTGCACCGGGATTTTCCTCTGGCCTCCCCTCAGCTCCCTGCTCCATGGGATGGTCGTTAAAAGGATTCAAATTAGACACTACAAACATTGTGTAGAAGACAGGCAGGCAGAGTTTATCACCCAGTAACGTGGGGACTCTCAAGAGTCATCTCTCCCACCCTGTAGAGGAAAACACTCCTGAGCGTGAGCAGGCAAAGGCCAGTGAAACCGCTGATCTCGACAAGATCTAGAATCTGCTGAAAGGCAGCGGCTGTGCTCCCAAGTGAGGGGTTTCTTGATCAGATTGTTTGAAGTGAAGTGGGAAGACGCACCCCAACTGTGGGCGGCATCTGGGAACAGCCTAGAAGAAAAGATGACAGAAGGAAACTTGCCTTCATTCATGCTGGAAAGCTTATTTATCACATACCATACCATACCATACCATACCATACCACACCACACCACACCACACCACACCACACCACACCACACCACACCACACCACACCACACCACACCACATCACATCACATCACATCACATCATATCATATCATATCATATCATAACTTGGCTTTTTTCTTTTGGGCCACCAATCAGCTCTCAAATCATGACACAGAGACTTCTTATTAGTTATGAATGCTCAGCCTTATCTTACTTCTCATTTTAATCTGTTCCTCTTTATCTACATTTTGCCCTGGGGCTTTTTACCTTTCTTTCTTTCTTTCTTTCTTTCTTTCTTTCTTTCTTTCTTTCTTTCTTTCTTCCTTCTTTCCTTCCTTCCTTCCTTCCTTCCTTCCTTCTTTCTTTCTTTCTTTCTTTCTTTCTTTCTTTCTTTCTTTCTTTCTTTCTTTCTTTCTTTCTTTCTTCTTCTTTCCTTCCTTCCTTCTTTCCTTCCTTCCTTCCTTTCTCTCTCTCTCACTCCCTCCCTTCCTCCCTCCTCCTCCTCCTCCTCCTCCTCCTCCTCCTTCTTCTTCTTCTTCTTCTTCTTCTTCTTCTTCTTCTTCTTCTTCTTCTTCTTCTTCTTTCTCTCTCTCTCTCTCTCTCTCTCTCTCTCTCTCTCTCTCTCTCTCTCCTTCTCTTTCTACATGTCCTACTTTTTCTGCTTCCTCCAGTGTCTGTCTGTCTGGCAGCTGCCTGGTTTCTGGTTCCGGAAGTGTCCCTCTCTTTCTCCCTCGTTCTCCTCCTTCTTCTTCTGTTCTTCTCCTATTTATTCTCTCTGCCTGCCAGACCTGCCTATCCCCCCTTTGCCCAGCTATTGGCTATTAAGATTTTTATTAGACCAATCAGATGCCTTAGGCAGGCAAGGTGAAGCAGCAACTCATCTTTTCATAATTAAACAAATGCAGCAGAAACAAATATAATACATACACCTTTACACAGTTAGAGCAATATCCTACAGCATTAACAAATGTAACACACCTTTTGTAGTAAATATGTAGTAAAATATTTCACAACAACAACAACAACTGATGAAAGAACCCAGTTTTGGGCTTCCAATGTGGACTGAAGATCAGCAACTCTCCAGTAATCTTCCAGGCCTTCAGCACCAGCTTCTTGGACTGAGCAGCTACTGGGCTCTGGTCCTCACTGGTAGTGAGACAGCCATTGTTGGACTATTTATCTATACAGCATTGTGTAAGCCAATCTAATAAATCACCTTTGAATATATACTAATTCTATTGGCTCTGTCTTCTAGACAGACCCTGACTAATGCAGCCAGAGACCATGGTGCTGGCCTACATCTTTAAGTAGACTTTGTGCTATTTCTTAAAGTCTCCAGATTAGATGGCTTTCCTGAGGGGTGGTTTCCTTCCAGGTGATTGACAGAACTCATAAGCAATAGTAGGTGTCCTGATAAATTTTTATTGTCAACTGAACACAACCTAGAGTCACCAGGACTTCAGCTGAAAAATTGCTCCGATCAAATTGACCTTATCTGTGATGACTTGATTGATGATTGATGTGGAAGGACCCAGCCCACTGTGGGCAGCTCTGTTCCTATGCAGATGGGCCTGGGCTGTATAAGAAAGCTGGATGAACAAGCCAGAGAGTGAGCCAGTGAGCAGCCTTCCTCCTGGCTTCTGGTTCAGTTCCTACCCCGACTTCCCTCAGTGAAGAACTGGGACCTGGGAGTGTTAGCCAAACGCTTCTATGATTTAGTGTTTTTCAGGTTTATGATACTTCGTTTGTTTGTTCTTTGTTTTTTTGTTTTTGTTTTTGTTTTTTGAGACAGGGTTTCTCTGTGTAGCTCTGGCTGTCCTGGAGCTCACTCTGTAGACCAGGCTGGCCTCGAACTCACAAAGATTCACTCGCTTCTGCCTCCTGAGTCCTGGGATTAGAGGTGTGTGCCATCGCCACCTGGTAGGTTTGTGATGTCTTACAACTCTTCCTCCAGCGTCTTGTCTCCTTGTGGGTTTGAGGATTTTGGTGGAGAGTTCACACTCTCCCCTGTGTCACCCACGGATCTGTGTGTGATGTGTGTTTGTTTCTGCCGGGCTGCCGTGGCACCTCCACATGTGGGCTTCACATTCACCATGAATCTTCAAGGACTGGTTACCTTACTTGGCTCATTCCTGGTTCTCAGTGCCCATTTCTGTATTTTCCGCTATTCTAAGTACTTTGGAGGAACAGTTTGCTTCGAGTCCTACCCTGCTTCCTGTATCTAGGGATGCAAAGTTGACAGCATTTACCTGAGTCATTTTTCTCAACTGCCTGGGTACAGAAGTACCCAAGGCAACCTTGGGACCTGTGGAGAAGGAGATGTTGCTGGAAATGCCAAGATGAGAGAGCATCGAGGCTGGATGAAGTGGTGAGTCCCATCGTATCCACAAATGTCTCACTAGTCAAAGCCGGAGTCCATAGAAAGAGCACCTTGCCTCACCTGGGTAAGAACACAGGGCGAGGTTACATGGTGAAGGAACCAGGGAGGTGAGGACTCGAGCCCAAGGATGCATCTGCTACAGCCTGTGTGCAGGTTCCCTTACTGAGAGAGGCTCTTCCATCAGCGCGTTAGATTGGCCTGGGGATGGACAGACCCTCCCGCTCCTTGCTCAGTCCTGTGTGAGTGTTAGGTGCAGAGTGTGTCCCACTTCTTCTCTCATTACCACGTGCCCTGGTGAAAACTGCTTATGGTTGGGAAGATGGCTCAGTCAGCAGAGCACTGGACTCACAGGTCAGGACCTGAGTTTGGAGCTCCAGAACCCAGAAGTTGGGTACAGTGATGCATGTTTGCAATCCCAGCGGTGGCGAGATAGGAACTGGGTAGCAGGAGCCCCAGAAGCTTGTGGAATAGCTAATCTGGCCTATGAGGCAAAGTTCTTGGCTGACGAGAGACACTGTCTCAAATAAGAGGTAGAAGGAGCTTGAGAACAGACATGTGAGGTTGTCCTGTGGTCTCCACACAGATTCCATACACACACACTCCTGGTGCATTCACACACCCAAACTCACACACAGAGAACCACTGGGGACACATTGGTGTTTAGAGACCACCCAGAAAGGCGTCACCAGGTAGGGCTAACTCTGCGGTTAGGAAGCTCCTTCCCCAGCTCAGCCAGCTGCCTGGGTCTCTGGGCATGTTGCTAAAAATAAAACATGGCTGAAGTTCACTTAACTAAAGAATCCAGCTTGGTTTCTTTCTTGCATTAGCTGAGGCCATGTTAAATAGATGACCTATAGAGATTCTGTCAACTCTCCTAACTGTCAATACATAACTCATAAAAAAGCATAAATCAGAGGGCGCAGTTGAGGAACTGCTCAGTCATGCTACAAAGCTCAAGGTTAAGGACCAGGCCATCTACTTGCCTTCCACATCCCCCGAGCGCTCGCGCACGCGCGCGCGCGCACACACACACACACACACACACACACACACACACACACACAGGACACAGGCTGGATGCACCATGACTTCCCAGTGGAAAGAACAGGGCTAGGTTGTGAGCAGCCCGAGGACGAGGAGGAGACCTGTAAGGCTGCATTTTAGACCCTCTCACATTTGTTGGGACTATCACAGGATCAGTGACAGAAATCAAACATGGGGTGGTGTAAACACAATGAGAGATTACTGTCTCATGAAAGCAAATGCCAACAAAAGCCGCTTTTCCGGTGTAACCCTGAAATGTGCCCCAGGGGCTCCCGCATCTCAGGGCACAGTCCCTAGGTACTGTTTGGGAGGTTTCGGGGGTGGGGCGTAGGAGGTGGAGGCGGATCACTGGGGACCCCTCAGTTACTGAAGAGATGGCTCCAAGCAGAGCTCCAGGCAGCAGGGAGACACATCTGAGGACAGCGGAGGGAGTGATGGAGCCACTCTGCACCAGCCCCATCTCGGCCAACAGAGGCAGCGGGCTCTGCTCTGGGGCGGTGGTCCTGTGGCTCTGAGACTTGGCTCTCCAGAAGGTGCCTGATCCTGAGAGATCTGGGGGAATGAACTGTCTCAAAATAAGAGTGTTCTTTCTTCACTGCCCCCACCTAGCTGCATAATTCGATTTGCCCCTTTCAAAGGAAGCAGCGGCAGATGGGGGAGGAACGGGAGGCCCAGGATCCCTTCAGGAAACCTGTGCAGAGGACCTCTATGCCTCTCCTCCCAGAAAGTTTCTGTTCTGGGAGACAGCCTTGACCCTAGGGTTTTCTGGGGATGGTGTGTAAAGGCTGCTCTGGGGTGAGGGCGTTCTAGGACTGAGGAGATGGCTCATATGGTAGAGTTCTTGCCTCACAAGCACAAGGACCTATTCAATGAGCAGGACACATGGGAAAAGCCAGGTGTGGCAGCAGATGATGGTAATCTCACCACTGGGGGAGGATCCTGGGATCAGGTGAGTTCCAGGCTAGTGAGAGTCCTTGCCTCAAAAGACAGCCGTTGGCTGTCACCTTCCTAATGAATGACATCTGCAGTTAACCTTTGACCTCTACAGACATGTACACACATGTGCACCTGCACACACACACACACACACACACACACACACACACACACACACACACACACACAGAGGCATTCTGGTGCTGGAGGTACTGGTGGCCCACTATCTCCTCACCTTTAGGAGCTTTCCTGACCATGGTTCAGCAGAGTTATACCCAGTTCCTCTGCCATTTGGTGTCTTGTGTATTCCCCATGTGTGGGCCCTGGGGAAGCAAAGACATCTGGAAACTTCTGACCCTGGAGTTCATAGCTGGATATCAGCTCACAGACAGAGTGTGTGAGTCTTAGCCAAGTGTGAGAAGTCTCCTGTGAGAAGATGACTGTGGGTGCCAAGGAGGTTTAGAGGAGTGTCTGCCTGGGCACTCGGAGTTCCCGGGGAGCTTGTATTGATGCTGAGTCTCAGAGGGCAGGTCGAGGTCCACCAGGCAGAGGTGGGTACAGCTGAGAGGCATGAGGGTAGGTGTGACAAGGGACCAGACGCCGGGCAGAGGTCAGGTCCTACAGGTCCCGTGGGCCATGCTGAGCAGTTCCTGACTTTATCTAAAGTAGGTACTGGAGCCATGGAGAAGTGTGAAAAGAGACAGAGGGAAGCTTCCGCAGTGAGAAGGCCATGCCGTCCCTGGGTCTAGGCCCTCCCAGGATGGGCAGTAGGTAGCTGAGCCCCTGGATCTTACTCCTTAGAATCTACCTTCCTGTCAGTGGCCAGAGCCTTGGAACTCCACCCCCAAGCCCAGACTGTGTTATGAGTTTAGACCTTTACTGGCAACACATTCTCGTAAGTATTTCTGGAACCTTCTGTGCAGTATCCTCTGGACTGGAAAACCAGGATGAGGAATGGGACCTGTCCATGTAGAGGGGAGGCTGGAGGGGGGAGGGAGGAGGAAGGACCAGATCCACCTCTGGGCCTGAGTCCAAAATGAGACTGGTGTCTGAGTGACATAGCAGCCCGGCCATCTGGAGACCACACAGGGAGTGGGCACCTCTCCAGGATGGGGGCACTGGTCTTCTCTTGTTTTCTTTCTGAAGTTAATTTAAGCTTGCTGTGTTATGTTTACAGGTATTTGCGCCTGGTAGGGCCCCCTCTTCATGAGGAGGGGATAGAAATCCCATGGAGACATGGCTCACTTGGTAAAGAGATTGTCTAACATTCTAGAAGCGCTGGGTTCAGTCTCCGGCCCCACATAAACTGAGCATGGTGGTTGCACACATTTTTGTAATCCCAGTACTTGGAAGGCAGAGCCCGGAAGGCCATCAGTCCAGGGTCATCCTCAGCTATGTAGGGAGTTTGAGACCAGCCTGGGCTGCATGAGACTCCTGTCCCAGAAAATGAATGAATGAGTGAATGAATGAATGAATGAATGAATGAATGACACTGTCCCTATGTTCTGAATGCTGACTGCAGTTTGCTGGACAGCCAGAAGTGGCAGGCGTCTGAGAGTCCTGTCCTACTGGATTCGACCACAAGGGGGCAGTTTCCAGGCAGGGGACCTGGCTCTGGGAAAAACAAGGTGCCCTAGACAGGAAGTGGATAGGAGGGGTCGGGGAAGTGGCTGACCACTTCTTTCCTTTTCCACCGTTTCCTTCCAGCAGAGCCCGTTTTAACTGCTCAGCCTGTCCAACCTAACTTTATTGAGAAACAGTTTTTTATTTTTATTTTTGGTTTTGGTTTTGGTTTTTTTTTTTATTTTTTATTTTTTAGTAGAGTCACAATGTTCCCAGAACCCGCCGAATGGTGGCAGCGGCAACGTCTGTGAGATGGGAGGGTGGCCTTGGGGACAGAGGTGTGCGCTTCAGACCTCACTGTGCTTTTCTGCTGGTGTCTCTCCAAGTGGATTCTTCTGGAAGTTCCCAGTGACAGAGCAGATGACAATGATTCTCTTGTGGCCCTAACCTGGGAGAACCCAGCAACTAGCTACCTTTGAAAGAAGGAACTACTCATTTATTTTGAGAAAGTAGCAGAACTGCCCCCTGGTGACTCATTGGATGGCGTGGAGTGGGGGGTGGTCAGGGCCAGAACTGGGTCCCAGGTGGGCCAGGGGTGGACAGTTAACTCTTTTGTGTTTATGTATGTCTTCATGCATGTGAGTATTCGTGTGAGTGGGTGCACGTGCTTGTGGGTGTGCATGGAGTCTAGAGGTCAACGCTGTGTGTCTTCCTCAATTTTTTGAGACAGTTTCTCACTGAGTCTGCAGCTTTCTGACCCAGCTAGACTGGCCAACAAGCCCCGAGGATCCTCCTGTCTGTGCTCATGTCATCTAAGCACTGATCACTGTACCCAGCTATTTTTACATGGGTGCTGGGAATTGTTCTAAAGTTTTCTTGGCCGTTCAGTGAGCACATTACTGAGTGAGCCATCTCCCAGCCCAGGAAGGTCCCACGCGTGTCTGAAGCAATCAGGGTCTCCCACTCTGGAGCAAGGCATCATTATTCCCATTTCTCTCCCCCGAAATGTCTACACATCCACATGTTTAAATGACCCTAGGCACACACACATAACACACGCCCTCACCGTGGAGACCCCTGGCGCGCCCTCTGCTCTGCTTCCAACAGACAGAGCTACACCAGCAGACCCTGATTTGCTGGTGGTCTTGCAAACAAATGAGCTCAGCTTTGATGCAGGGCAAATCTGCCCCAATCCCCGCCTGATTTGCACAGGAAATGGGATCATTCATTATGGATGTTGTGCATTTTGCTTCCCCCAGAGGATCAGTAAAGCTGTTTACAGGGACACTTTTCTTAAACAAAGGTCAGGCCTGCAAGAGAAAAGGCTAAGATGACTCCTATCCTTTGATCTCAACATCTTACATTGCTTATGTCTCTCACCTCTCCTTAGCTGGCCTCAGGGACAAGCCCAGAGTCTGCGGGGACCCTCCCTTGGGCGGCTCCTCTTCACCCACAGCCTTCTTGGCCTCTGGGGAGAAGGACAAGGTGACTAATGGCCTTAGAGGTTTCCATTTCTTCAGAGCCACAGAGCCAGTCTCAGAAACCCTGTCTTTAAAAAAAATAAGGCCAAGTGCTGGGGAGATGGCTTGGAGGAAAGAGTGCTTGCTGTAGGAACTGAGTTTGAATCCCCAGAACCCGTGTCGAAAGCTGGGTGTATCCACACTCATGTCTAGCCTAGCTCTGTGGGTACAAAGACATGAAGACACTATCTAGCCACCCACTGGCCTAGTTCCAAGTTCAAGGGACTAGGTGGAGCATGAGTGTTACAGAGTGGAATCTCCATGTTGACTTCTGGCCTTCATGCACATGCATGGACATGCACAACCACACACATATGTAAACACATGCACATAGGCACACCCCCCAAAAAGTATAAGTAAGTAAGTAAGTAAGTAAGTAAGTAAGTAAGTAAGTAAGTAAGTAAGTAAATAAGTAAATAAATAAATAAATAAATAAATAAGAGAAGGGAAAATACTAGACCTCTAGTCTCCGTGCATGTATACACACACATGCATTGAACGCACATACATGTATACACATACATGCATGTGAACACACACGCATACACACACACACACACACACACACACACACACACACACTGGGTTCTTATCTATGTACATTGCAGCCGTTCTGTCTTAAAGAGGACTTGAAGGAACTGCAGACTCAGCTCACCAAAGCTTTATATTGCCTGAAATGTTGTCTTTAATTAAATTTGTATTAAATTGTTTTTAAAAAGACTCAAGCATATGAGTGTCTGAGAGAGAGAGAGAGAGAGAGAGAGAGAGAGAGAGAGAGAGAGAGAGAGCGAGAGAGAGCGCAGCCATCTGAGCCGAGCTCTCTTTGGGGCAGAGACTTCAGAGGCAGTGTTGTATTCATTATCTCGATTTCTCTGGCGCTTTGGTAGGAGTGGCACCTTTCTATCTGAGCGGGCAAAGCCACATCCCCACTCCCACTGCCGGAGCCCTAAGCTTGGGCCAGTGAGATGGCTCAGAGGGTTAGTGCCTCCAAGGCAGGACCTGAGTTCAACACCTGGGACCTGCCTGCATGGTGTAAGGAGAAAAGAGACTCCTGGAAGTCATCGTCTGACCTCTATATGTCCACCATGGTGTTCAGAGGCCTACACACACACACACACACACACACACACACACACACACACACACACACTCACACTCTCACTCAAAAACACACACTCAGACACATACATACACTCACTCATAAACACATACACTCACATATTCTCACTCACAAACACATACTCTCACACTCTGACACACACTCTCACAAACACACACATACTCTCACACACTCACACTCTCATACACTCTCACTCGAAAACACATTCACACACACATACACACATGCTCTCACCCATAAACACACACACTCACACTTTGTCTTCCTTTGTTACTTAGAATCTGAGCATGGAGCTGGTAAACTGAGGCCTGGGCTCTGGACTCATCCAGGAAGGGCACCTTGCCCAGCCTTCTAAGTGGAAGGCCAGCATGCAGGAGGGGACTTGACTTGCTGGCCTGTTATTTAAAATACTACCACAGATGGTCCTCACGTTCAGCCAGGGTTGGGCCCTAGCCCATAGGCGCTTTACAGTTTGATACTTCTGATTCTTCCTCCACAAGCAGTCCCATTCCAGAAGCCCCAAAGTCTGGGCCTTGCCTCTGCCGCCGGGGAAGTGGCTGGGTTGGAATTTAATCACCTCGAGGAAGTAGAGCCCAGCTCCCCAGGGGCCGCTTGCTCACCCAGTGTGAGGCCAGCAGGTTTATTTATGGTTTCTGACTTTATTTATTCCCTGCATTGGAGCTGTTCTTCAGCATACAGAGAACTGCTTGTCTGCTTGTGTTGGGCGCCCTGAGCAAGCCAGCCCGTGCAGGAGCCAGCCAGCCTGGCTTGGATGGATGGCAGCAGGCTCCTGTCAGGCTAGGGAGAAGCCAGCTTCCTTCCTGGGTGATTTGTGGGGTGCTGCAGAGCTTGTCTGCACCAAAGCCTCGCCCACGAGTTTCCCTGTGTCAGGGCTGGGCTGTAGGAGGCTTCTGAGGACCCTCTCCCGAGGTCTCAGCTCTACCTGCTCGAGCACCTGCTTCAGGACGAACCTCAGAGGACAGCTGGGGAAGCTTGTCCCGAGGTGCTGTCGGGAGGGCACAAAGAAAGCTGGGGCCAAGCTGTCATTCCTACTTGATTCTGAACATGAAGCCCTATGTTTCCGAAAGATAGTCTCATACAGCCGAAGCTGGCCTCACACTTATGCAGGCTAGGGAGCTAAAGATGACCTTGAACTTGCGACCCTCTGTCTTTGCCTCCAGAGTGCTGGGATTGCAGGCTTGCACCACCACATCTGGTTTATGCAGAGCTGGGGATGGAATCTTGAGCATCCTGCATGCTACGCACATACTCTTCTAACTGACCCCCAACCCCCTGAATGTTATTCAAGCACAGCACAGCCAACCTGCACTACCCACATACAGTTGCTATGGGCTACAAGTATTTCTCCAGGAACCACAAGACTCACTCCTGTTCTCCCACAGGCCCCTGGCAGCCTTCCTTTGTGTCCACTTTCCTGCTTGGGGCTGAGACCTTCATGGAAGCCCAGGTCTGCCTTAATGGCATCAGTCCAGCTGGTCCAGAGGGAGAAGGGAAGCAAACATCTCGGCCCAGTGGAAGAGACTCCAGGTGAGCAACCCGAGGCCAGTTTAGAACATCTAAGTCCAGTTTGTCTTGAGACATCAGAAGGAAAAACCATTTGTTCAGAACACAAGGCAAAGCTTCTGGAAGTTAAACCCAGGCCTCTCACGTCCAGGAGAGAGGACTCACAGGGGAACCAGAATAATAAGGGATGGGACCCAGAAAGGAGAAAACCAGGCATGCAAGGCGGGGTTCGAGCATCCCACAAGCACTTGGCCAGCTCCTGGAAGCTAATTTTAGCTGTCACATTTAGGAAGGATTTGGAGGTTCTGGAGGGAAGCCAGAGCAAATAAGAAAAATGATTCTTTTTTTTTTTTTTTTTAAATGAGAAGGTATAGGGAAAGCCCAGGGATGTGGGAGTCGAGTGGGGCAGGAGACACGGGGGTACTCAGAGTTCTCTAGTTTGGGGAGGGATAGAACTAGAGCACATACGTTCACACTGCACCAGAAAGAGCTAAGCTAGAGTCTAGGAAGTAAACTTTGGTTGAAAGGGAAAGGCTGGGGTTCACAGGCAAGAGAAGAGGTAAGGAGGCAGAGGGCGGGGTCCTGGCCAATAGGTTACAAGGAAGGAAGAGACACAAGCTTTCTGTCTCCTGAACTGGGAGGGAAGTGGAGGCACACAGGGACTTCCTGATGTTCTGAGGGCAGAGAAGGAGGGGGTCGGTGAGGAGGTGCAGGGATGTTCCAGTGCATCACCCAGTGTTCTATGGGGACACTTTCTGAGTTGCGGGTCCCCATGCACCTGCCTGGACTGACTACCCCTCCCTCTCTGTTCCCAGCTGGCCCATTCCCCTGGTGGCCTCCAGGAAGGACTATGTGATGGGGTGACCTGATAGGGACACTTGCAAACAGATGTGCGCACCCTGGAGACTGCAGAGGCCATGGCAAGGTTTCTCATCAGCATCTCAAAATTTTACATACTACTAGACCCTGCTGGAAACCCAGTTATAAGACAGAACAGAGTGTGTGTGGGGGGGTGGGCAGGGCAAGTCTGCCTAGCTCCAGGGCCGTGGGGTTTTAAGCCTCCTATGAGGTGTGAGCAGGACGACTCCAGAAGGACCCCACTAATAACCCTGCCCTCTGGGACCTCTCCCTCCCTTTTCCAGCCCCAGAGAAGGGGGCTCCCACTGCAGGGCACAGCCCTGCATACCTGTGCCTTCCCTCAGAGGAGATGGTTTGGGCTTCCCTCAGCTCTCAGGCATCCACACAGGAGCTCAGTTACAGCTGATATGTGCCCCCCACCATGTACTCGGAGCTTGTTCCTGGGATGCTCCTGGGCCTCCTTGGGATGTTGCTGTCACCCTGTACCTGGTCACTAGAGGGTGCTTGGACCTCACTGCCACCCTTCTTTAATGTAGACAGAAAGGAGCCAAGTGGGGAATCCCAGTAAAGTTCTAGGGGTGACTAGCCACACGGTAGATGGAAATACATGTGCAGGAGGCTGGGCATGTAGCTACTTTGGTAGACTGCTTGCCCAGCATGCACAGGGCCTGGGGTCCAACCCAGCACTGCATAAGCCTGAAGTGCTAGACCACATCTGGAATCCCAGCACCCAACAGGAAGAGGCAGGAGGCTCAGAAGTTCAAGGTCATCTTCAGCTACATAAGGTTGGAGACTAGCCCGAGCTACATGACAACCTGTCTCAAACAAACCTAGAATATGTACCAGGTGCTGGCTGGAACTGAGATCGAGTGAGTCCCCCCCCTCCATTCCATCCTATCTGTCTCAAAAGGGACACCAAGTATGGAAGGGTACCCCTGCTAATAGGGTACCTGCTCTGCATTCAGTAGGGGTCTAGAGCATTCTAGAGGATTCCTGAAGAGTGAGTTGGACATGGGCAGGTGAGGGAAGGAAGGGCACTAGAGAACGGGAACAGCATGAACAGGCGTGTGGAGGTTTAGGGGATGGCAGTGTTCAGAGTGGAATGGAGAGGAATCAGAACTGCATCACTGCCAGGGCTGCAGGCTCTGTAGGGAGAGCTTCAGGGTTAGCCTAAGAAGGCTGGTAGTGGGTCTGAGGCATCCTTTAGTCCAGCCCCTGGGGAGGATGCTGTCACTCACTCCCTTCTCCCACTGTCCCCTGACCTGTCATTCAGGTCACTTCAGAGAGCGGCAGATCTGCAGATACTTGTATCATTTGTTTCTCTGTGCATGTGCACATGCATGTGAGTGCATCTGTACACACATGCATGTATATATGTTCATGTGTGTGGTACAGAGCAGAGGTTGACAAGAGCATCTTCCTTAGGTGCTCTCCTCTCTACTTTTAAGGCAGAGCTTCCCACTGAACCTGGAGCTCACCAGTTCAGCTCCACTGGCTGATGAGCGAGCCCCAGTAATCCCATCTCTACCTCCCATTACCTGGACCACAATCATGCATTGGCATATCCAGCTTCACACAGGCCCCGGGGCTCAAACTCGGGTCCTTGTGTTTGCCCAGGAAGCAGGATACCCACTGAGTCGTCTTCCCTGCCTGTCTGTGTCAAGGACATCCCAGCAGGATGGATGGCCTGGGTCACATGGTGGTAAGCAGCAAACCCCAGCTGTCACCCATGCCCTGGACCCTGGACCCTGGACCCTGCGGACCAGGTTGACTTGATGGAAAGCCTGTGTTGAAGGCCCCTGCAGCCCACTGAGATCGGTCGAGCTTGCGCTTGCCACTTTCAAATATAGATTTTCTAAAAATGGCATTTTCCCCATTACCAGAGTAATACATGCTCATTATTTTCAAACTCAAACAATAGAGAAATTTACAACACTGAAAAAGGGGGAAAAATCGCTCATCCCAGTTCGCTCTCCGTGAGATAACTGTTGCTAACAGTGCGAGGGAGATTTTTCTAACCTTCCCAGGAGTTTGCAAATATAGACGATTGTACCTTTTAAAAGATGGAATTAGGCTTTTCTGCGATTCGCTTCCCTCACTTGGCAGTCATGGACAGCTTTTGATGTGCACCCTATCCATGTGAGCGCTGGCTATTTCTCAGGCTGCCCTGGAAACCAGGTTCTGTAAAGCAGGCTGTCCCCGGGCCCCTGCTCCAAGAGGACTGCCAGGACCTGGGGTGTCCAGCATAGCTCCTCATGACCATACCTGCTGGCACCCTCCTGTTCTTTCTCTCCCAGCAGCCTTCTCCCTACCTCAGCTGCTGGGACTTTAAGGGATGGATTTCTGTATCATTTCTAATACATCAGGGAAATCCCAGCAAGACAGATCACCGAGCCTTTCCGCTGTTTTCCCTGTGAGCTGATAAAGTCCTGTCAGTTAAAATCAAGTCTCATCCCTCTCCTATATATATGCATGGTCTCTTTTCCCAGGAAGGAGGCTCTGGACCTCAGCAGCCATTCTGTGGGGGTGGATGGTGGGAGTGGAGGGGAAGGCGGTGACCTGCTGACCCAAGATTCTCCAGAAATAGCTGAGCTTCTGGGCGGAGGGTGGCAGATGCCACAGAGGGATTCAATCAACACCATCCCTTGACCTTTCCCTAGGCAACATGTGGACCACAGCCCCAGCATCCCCTGAGCACTGATGAACACAGAATTCTGGCCCACAGCACTAGGATTGAGAATCTGCATTTTAACAAGCTCCCTTGGGGATTCCTCTAAAGGCAGCCCCTGCTTCTGTTCCAGAGTCTCGGGTACTATGTGTGGTATTGGAGACTTAAGCAAGCTAGCAACTGCAGGCAGGTGCCAGGCAACATTGGGAACAATGCTTAGCTTGCACTCACCAGGAGGGGAATCCCTGTTGCCATGGTGGTTTCAAAGATGAAGAGACAGAGTTACTGGACCGGTCAGAGCTCATATGTTAACCCGCAAGTAAGCAAACGTAGGTATGTATGTGTGTACATGGTACAGGCATGCATGCATATTTTTGTTCTCTTCTTTTTGTTTTTGAGACATGTTCTTTCAGAGGCCTGGAATTCACTGATTCAGCTAGACTGACTCGCCAGCAAACCCCAGGGATCCACCTGTCTCTGCCTCCCCAGTGCTGAGATTACAGGATGCTCAATCATCCCACAAGGATACTTGATCAACTGTGTTCATAGCAGCATTATTTGTAATAGCCAGAACCCAGAAAAAACCTGGATGACCCTCAACCAAAGAATGGATAAAGAAAATGTGGTACATTTACACAATGCAGTATTACTCAGCTGTAAAAAAAACAATGACATCATGAAATTTGCAGGCAAATGGATGAAACTAGAAAAAAATCATTCTGAGTGAGGTAACCCAGACCCAGAAAGACAAACATGGTATGTATTCACTCATAAGTGGATAAGAAGTAAAGTACAGGCTAACCAACCTACAATCCACAGCCCCAGAGGGTCTAGATAACAAGGAGGGCCCAAAGAGGGATGCATGGATTTCCCTGAGAAGGGGAAATAGAAGAGCTCTCCTGGGTTAAACTGGGGGGCGGGGTGGGGGGGATGGGAACATGAGGGACGGGGTTGGGTGGATTGGGGGCAGGACTGAGGGAGAGAGTATTGAAAGAGATATCTTGATGGGGGGAGCATTTTGGGATTAGGGAGAAACCTGGTAACAGGGGAACCCCCAGGAATCCACAAGGATGACCCCAGCTAAGACTCCTAGCAATAGTGGAGAAGTGCCTGAACTGGCCTTCTCCAGATTGGTGACTACCCTAATTGTCATCATAGAACCTACATCCAGTAACTGATGAAAGCAGATGCAGAGATCCAGAGCCAAACACTGAGCCTAGCTCTAGGAGCCCTGTTGAAGAAAGAGAAAAGGGATTGTATGAGCCTTGGGGGTCAAGGTCATGATGGGGGAACCCACAGAGACAGCTGACCTGAGCTTGCAGGAACTCATGGACTCTGGACTGACAGCCAGGGAGCCTGCATGGGACCGACCTGGGCCCTCTGCATGTGTGTGACCATCATGTAGCTTGGTCTGTTTGTGGGGCCCCTAGTAGTGGGATCAGGACATGTCCCTGGGGCATGAGCTTGCTTTTAGGAACCTATTCCCCATGCTGGGATGCCCCTGCCCAGCCTTGATGCAGGGGGAGGAGCTTGGTCCTGCCTCAATTTGATGTGCCATGCTTTGTTGACTCCCATGGGAGGCCTGCCCCTTTCTGAACTGAGGAGGAGTGGATGGGGTGAGGGTAGATGGGAGGTGGGGGAAGGGAACAGGAGGGGAGGAGGGAGGGGAAACTGGTTGGTACGGAAAAATAAATGAAAAAATTAATAACAAAAGCAGGTGTGAACCACCACCCCAGCTTTTCTTACACGGGTTCTGAGGATTGAACTCAGGGCTTCAGGTTTGCAGAGCAAACTCTCTGATGGCTGAGCCACCTCCCCAGACCCTTTTCCCCCTCAGGATCTGACACCCACCCCATGCTGCCCACGTGCAGCCTGCTGTCCCGCTTTCCCCTCTCACTTCCTTCTTGCTCCTCTAAACAGTTGGAGAAGCCAGGAGCCCTTGGCATGGAGATGTGGAGACAGCCAGAGCAGCAGCCGACATGCGGACAAACTCTTGATTCTCCCTCGCCTTCCTTTATCCTCCCAAGAGTCATGGGAGATGACGCAGGTCTGTCCTCCCCACCAAAGGAGCCCAGAGACACCAAGCAACTTAACCAAGGCCACACAGAGCAGGTGCCTCTCTTCTCCCCTTCAGACTCCCCTTTCTCCACGATTCCACCCGGACTCTTCACCCGCCTCTCTGTGCACCTGCAGCTCTGTGGGGATGGCAGGTCCCTGATGGCGCCTCAGCCTTTCTTCTAGGCTGTCTCATGCTTTGAGCAATTATAAATCATAGCGATTTTCCTTTCCTCGGGCCTGATGTTTAATTCATCGCTCTTCTGGCTGCTTTAATGCAGAACACTTATTTGGTGGAATAGCTTTGTTTTGTCTCCCGAGCTGCCGCCTCTCATTTAGAACCCTGTTTTCATTGAGAAAGGGGCTTGCCGTCAACCTCTGGGATTTTTCTCTGCTTCTCAGAGTGTCTGGCCTGCCATGGGGACCCATCTTGCTCTGTGTCACAGGCCCAAGCTTCCCAAGCACTTGACTTGGTCCTTTTGCTGGGCTTCCCTCTCCTGGACCTCACGTGCCGTAGCAGGCCTGCTTCCTGTCCTCTGGCTCCCCCACCCTACAACTGGGACCCCCAATCCTCTTACCCAGTGGGGCTTCGAGGCCCATATCACAGTTAGAGCAGCTCTTTCTGGGGCTCAGAGGCTGGACTGGCCCGGAGGAGGAGTGAGAAGACCACTGACCTTATACCACTAAACACATCTTAGATGAGCCTAGAACCTTGAACTTCACTCTGAATGCTGTTTGGCCTCCATGTTTCCACTGCATGGACTGCAGCATGGTTAAGCTTCCATGGTACAGCATGGAAGGTCACTGTACATCTGTAGGACTCTGTCTTTTCTGACGTAGAAGGCCAGCTATCATGAGATAAACCTAAGTGCTCTCCCATCTTTCCAGGGGCTGGTGCATGGAGAGAAACCAAACTCCCCAAGGAAGTCTTGTTCCTTTGCCTTTGCTTTTGGGGTGCATTTATTTACAAAGCCTCGACCTTCTCCAGGTTCTCATACAAAGCATACAAAGCATACACAGGAAGGGAAGGGATTCTCCTAGGAAGTACACACTGCCCTGCGGTGAGTTTGGAAGGAGACTTCCTTTTGTCTGTTCTGTGATGGTTTCAACTGGAAATGTCCCTATTGGTTCACATTTTGTATACCTGTTCCTTAGCTTGTGGTACTATTTGGGGAGAGGGGGGTATAAAGCCCTCAGAAGGCCTTTTGCCCAGATCCTAGTGGTAGCTACCATCAGCCCAGTGTGACATGAGGAGCCCCCACTACCTGCTCCCACCAGTACAAACTCTGCCATGTCTTCCCCACCATGATGGTCCAAAACTGTGACCCACACTAAAGCTGGCTTCCTTTACGTTGCTTCCGTCACGTCACAGTGATATGAAAGGACAAAGTGGTACCAGGAGTGGCTGTTTTTTTCTGTGATAAATATGACCATCTAGCCTTTGGAACTAACTTGTGGGTGGAATGTAGAAAAGTCTGTAGCTATGGATTGGAAGAGTTGGATGTACCAGAATATAGATAGAGATCAATGGACACTTAGGGTGACAGCAAAAGATCTAAACGCTAATAGGAACCATGGCCACTAACGGCTGTGCTCATGAGGTTTTGGGGGGAGTAACAATTCTGTTGGGAATTGACAGAGGCTGCTCACGCCATATTGCAGAATGGCCTCTATCTACATTTTGACTTTTCCCTGAAATTTTGAGTGAGACTCAATTAACAAGTATTTATTCATGGAGGAAAATTTAAAATAGTAAAGCCTATGGACCATGCATGGTTTCTACTGGCTGCTTTTGGTCAGATTTGCAGTGAGAATTAGAAGCAAAATGTGAAGTAGAAGGCTCTGAAACACATGCAATGTGGGAGTAGGAGTGTGCTTAAGGCCACGGGCAAAGCGGTGTGGGCAAGGCAGCTATAACTGTTAAAAAGATTTAACAACACTAAAGGGGATCTGAGTGGGCTGGGGAGATGTCTCAATCCATGAAGTGCTTGCCAGGCAAGCGCAGGAATTTGAGTTTGATTCCAGGGCCCCATGTTACAAAAGACAGACAAGATGGCATACACATGTTATCTTAGTGCTGGGAAGGGAGAGATGGGTAGGTCCTGGGGCTTTGTCACCAGGCACCGTTGCCTAACTTGAGAGCTCCAGGCCAATGGAGACACTAACATGAGACATCTTCTGAGGAAATTTGCAGGCACCAAGTAGAACTAGTCCAAGAGAGTCCCTATGTGCTGGTGGTGGCAGGCCCAAAGCGATGAGGCTGCCCAAGCCCTCTGGAGCACACACCAGGCCACCACATGCCCCAGACATAAGATAGAGGGCTACTGGATTTAACCTTAGCCCTGCTGGGCTCCAGAGTTGCTTTGACCCAGGGTTCCCTCCTGTTCTTTCCTTCTGAAATGGGAATATTACTCGATGTCTACCTATATTAGAGCATGTAACTTGTGTTTTTATTTTACAGTGATTCAAAGTTAGGAATTTACCTTGAATCTCAGCAGAAAATTCAGACTTGAATAGTATTGACACTCTTAAGAATATGGAGCCTCTTAAAGTTGGGGTAAGTGCATTTTCACATTATAGAGTGGTCATGGGCCTCTTGGAGAGCTAGGGATAGTGTATTAGTTCAGTTTCTATTGCTGTGCTTAAACATCATAATCAAAAGCAACTTTGGCAAGAAAGGGTTTAAATTGGTTTATAGGTTACAGTCTATCCTCAGGGGAAACCAGAGCAGAAACCCAGGGCAGGGGCATGGAGACAGGAAGTGAAACAAAGACACAGGATGTTCACTGATTTGCTCCTCCCGGCTCTCTCAGCCTAGTTTCTTATAACATGAAGAACCACCCGTCCAGGTGTGTGTTGTATGGCTCCCAGGGAGCTGGACCTGCCAATGTCAACCAACAATCAAAAAAACTTGCCATAGACTTGTCGACAGGTCAATCTGGTGGAAGTATTTTCTCAGTTGAGGGTCTTCCCAGATAACTTACCTTGCGTCGAGTTGAAAATAAAAAACAAAACAAAAAAACAAAAACCAAACAAGCAAAAAACTTAACCAGGATAAATGGAATGCTAGGATTGGATGCGAACTGTCCTTTACAGGGTCATATTTTGAATGTTTGCTCTCTAGACTGTTGGGTTATTTGGAAGTGGGATATGGAGCTTCTAGGAGGTAGGCATGGCTGATAGAATTAGACTACTAGGGATGGTCCTTCCAAGGGTATAGCCTGTCCCTATTTCCAGCCACCCTCAGCTTCCTGAATGAGAAGTCTAGCCACAATCTGCGACTGCCTTGAGCTCTGCTATGGCATTCCTGCTGTGGTAAACTGAGATCATCTGAAAGTGGGAGCCAGTTTTTAGGTCATTTCATCATTTTGGTCACAGTGAGACGAAAGTCACTACCATACCCACATCCTGCTCCAAACTCATGCCGAAGCCATGTCCTCCAGCAGGGTCCCTGCAGCCTGGTGGTCCTCAGCCTCTCTGCTGCAAAGGGGTCAACCACCTAGGCTAATTTCCTTGATTTTAGATGACGAGCCAACGGTACAAAGGAGAGAGAGGATGGTCTCATGGCCACACAACCAGCGTAGGATTAGATCCTGACCCTCAGTGTCCCTGATACTCTCTTTCTTGCTACATACCTGAGGCAGATGGGAAATGCACAGTAAAGAATGGCTGGATGCCTGCTGGATGGTGTGTGAAGGGATGATATTCATGTTGGGGGTGTGGTGGTAACTTGTTTACAACTGATCTTGGTTGTCAATTTGAATGGAGCTGAAAGTAACTGAAGTGAAGCCACTAGGTACCCTTTTAAGGACTTTTCTTGGTCAGATTATGTGAAGCTGGAAGTCCCACTCTAAGTACAGATGGTACCTTCTTGTGTCATCCCAGATCAAAGGACACAGAAGAATCTCTGGTTTTGCCTGCTTGCCCTCACTCTCACTGGCAAGCTCATCCACCCTGCTGCTGCAGCGTTCCTTCACTGGTATTAGAGCTAACATCTTTGGACTTCCTGTGTCTACTGAAGACAGGCATCTCTCCAGGAATCCTCCAGGCCTTCAGGGCTAGGTTGGAACTATTAAGACATCTAGCCTTCCAGACCGAGCAACTGCCAGATTCCCAGCCTTCCCCATGTGAGACAGCAATTGCTGGACTACCTGGACTACATCCCGCAGACACTCGAATGAATCCCCTTTAATCTATGCATCCATTCTACCAGTTCTGTTGTTTGAGAAGACCCTAATATAGTTCTCGGACAGCACGGCTTCTTCTCAGTCCCTCTGACCTGCGCTGCCCACAGCGTTCCTCAAGTTCCCTGAAGGAGCTCTGCTATGCACACATATGCAAGCCCCACGAGAGCTGCCAGTGGTCCCTGCACAGCCCCTAGCTCTGCTCCCTTCTGCATACAAATGCCATGTGTTTCCTACAGAATGGTCTTCACAGATCCAAGCTCCTTCTCTGAGGCTAGAGTCTTCCCAGGGAGCCGTGGCCATACTGTTGTGCATGCTCACTGTCTGCTAGGAGCTGCAGGGCCTGCTTACAGCAAGGTCACTTCCTGGATTCCCTGGGCTTGCTGCTGGCTCATCCGTGTTTTATTGCAAAAATGATGCCCGGACTCAGCCTCCTTGCTGACTAAGGAAAGGAGGTCTCTTGGTCTGAAACCTTTCTCCCCATCCTTGTGGGCTCAGTCCCTCTCTCTGTTCCCATCACCGCAGCAATCCCTGTCTTCTTTGCATGCTATCTGGTGTAGCAGCTCCTGTCCCAGCTGTCTTCTTCCTTCCGGCCCCTGTGATCTGCCTGAATGATGAGTTATTTCACAGGAAGATTGATCTGGGTATCAGGCCATCATTTAGTCGGCCATTACAACAGCCAATTTTCGTTCCATGCTCAGCTGTGAAGGGGAAACGGACCAGGCTGCTGGCTCTTTCTAGAGTGTAGGGCTGTGGGTGGGAGGAGGGAAGCTGGGCCTGGTGTGGGGGACAGGAGAGGGCCTGGCTGACCTCAGCCCCTGTGGGTCTTTATCCTCAGCAGACGATATTGTGTAGAGACCGCAAGGGCTGAAAAGAGATGGAAATTTCTCTCGGGGGGAAGAGCAGGGGCTTCAGCAGAAGCTGTCAGCAGTGGGAAAGTTTTGTTAAAGAACAGATGGAACGAGCCTCAACATAATAAGCGTGTTTCAGGGGGACAGTGGCTGAGCACCTCTACTTTCTTCATCCTCTACTCAACCCAGCAGCAGCAGTCACTGGACTGAGTTCCCCATCCCCCCGCCACAGCTGAATACTTCCACAGACAGTGTGGGACTCTCTCACCCTTCAGTTACCCACCTGCATGACAGTTCAAGGAAGGCAATGGCCTGCTCCTTGCTCCTCTCTTTCCCTAGTATGGTGTTGATGCTCAGTAAACCCTACCATGGTGCTTGACGCTCAGTAAACCCTACCATGGTGCTTGATGCTCAGTAAACTCTGGGATGGTGCTTGATGCTCAGTAAACTCTGGGATGGTGCTTGATGCTCAGCAAACTCTACCATGGTGCTTGATGCTCAGTAAACTCTGGGATGGTGCTTGATGCTCAGCAAACTCTACCATGGTGCTTGATGCTCAGTAAACTCTGGGATGGTACTTGATGCTCAGTAAACTCTGGAATGGTGCTTGATGCTTAGTAAACTCTAGGATGGTACTCGATGCCCAGTAAACTCTGGGATCGTACTCGATGCCCAGTAAACTCTGGAATGGTACTTGATGCCCAGTAAACTCTGGGATGGTGCTTGGTGTTTGGAAAGCCTTTGCTGAATGAATGGGTGGATCTCAGAATCTCCACCCCACTGCTGCATCAGAAGGGTGGAGAGCAGGTCCCCCAGAGGTTCTGCACACGTGTTCCCTGTGCAGGAGTTTGCAAATGACTTCAGGGTGTCCACAGAAACACCTCCCAGAGCTCATGTTTTCTTTCAGCCCCGGCTGGGAACCACCAGCAACAAGGTTCAGTGGGAGGACACAGAATTTGGAATCAGCAGACACGAGATGTCGGCAGGGAGGAGTCACCTGCCCAACGTCTCTGAAGCTTGTTTTTTTGTTTGGTTTTCTTCTGTTTTCCCACCTTCTCAGGTGATGATGAAGGTGCTCTGTCACTTGCTTGTTCTTAAGTAGGCTCATGCACTGTTAAGTCCACACCGGCTCACAATGAGCCTATGGGCACTAGGGGGAAACCAAGGGAAGGCTATCTGATCAGGGAACAGCCTAAGAACGGTGGAGTCAAAGCAGGCTTTCCCACCATACCTGCTGGCTGCCCAGTCTGAGGATGGAACCGGGAGTATCCAGCATGTCAGACAAGCATCCCCCTTCCCGCCGCCAGCTACAGCCCCATCCCAAAGCAGCCCCCTACTGTCCCCTGTGAATTCCATTTTTTTTAAAAAAATTTCATCTTAAATTAGCAAACAAAATAACTTGTTTTCTCATGACAGTTTCATACACACTTGGTTTGGGCTGATGGTCCCACGTTCCTCCCCAGCCTTCCACCACACTCCCTTGATTTCACCCTTCCATTCCCAGTATTCTCCTGTTTCCGTATCACATGCATTCTATGACCCTGCCCCTCCATGAAGTCTCTTTTTCTCTGCTCATTGGCCAGTTTCTAGTTTCCTGTTGACAAATGGGATTGTATGAGACTCCGGTCCCAGGACCAACCACCCCTTCCCTTCTGAGGGCCAGAAATCCTAGTGTGCTGTGAGCTTGGAGCCTGTCCTGCTAGAGACATAGCTAGGTGACCTGGGTGTGTTTACAGAGCCTTGGGTAGCTGTAGCAAGGGAGACCGAGTAGGCTTCAGCTACATCAACAGAGAGCTATTGAAGTTAAACAAAGCATAGAATGACCCCAGCTCCTGTCACCACAGATACTCAGTAAAAAACCAGCAAGTGTATACAGTAAGAAAAAGATAGATGCACCAAAATCGTCTGTTTCCTTACAGCTGTATGAACAAGATCCCAGAACTGAAGTGAGCAGTGTGCCCTCACCCCAGAGCATCCTTACACACCACCCCCAGAAAACCCTAGGGTCAAGGCTGTCTCCCAGAATTCCTTATCAGAGCTTTCTGAGTACAGCCACAAAGTGAGACAGTAGTGGGTGGGGACACCTATGATAAGGGTGGTGGAGATACCGGTGTGCAGACTTTGGGACAGGCAGAGCAGTCAGAGTAGGGTATAGGGTGGAGGTGGGGATGCAGGAACCTGGGAGGCAGAATTTTCTAACAGTATTATAAGCTGCACATAATCTTTCCTCAATAGATGTCAGTGGACTCTGCTAATAGATGGAGGCTCTACAAACAGGGGGTGCTTTGGGGAACAGAAAGGGGCTCTCCAAACAGCATCAGTGTGCCAAGGCATTTTCTGGTTCCCTGAACAGCAGCTCTCTCTATACACAGAAAACTTCAGGGACCTGAGGAACAGGTGGCCACATGATTACTGCCCTAGGATTAAAGCCACAAACCAAAGAACATCTGCTGGTGTGTGTAGAAGGGGGGATGTAGTCTGTTTCATGCTCAGTTGACTAGTCTGTTGGCAGTCTGGCCTTGACCCTTCTGTGTGGCTCCCCTGCCATCTCTGGAAAGGCTCAGAGTATGGCTGCTTCCCAGCTCCTTCCCTTTGCATGGCGCAGCAGCGTTCTGATCAAGATGACCAGTTGTGGGCCGGTGTGGGCTGAACCATGCATTAAGAGAGAAGTGGAGCTGCCCTACAGTCTGTGGGCACCAGGCACCTTGTGGCATCATTTGGCCCTTCTGGCTTACAGTCCCATTGAACATCTATTATTTATGCCAGCCAAGTGGCTTGGAACAAGCTGAGACTCAATTAAGATAATGTTCCCCGCACAGAAGCGGCTGTTAACGCTGGGAAGTTATTCCCACCAAATCTCCCTCCCCCCTTCTCACCACAGAGCTGGAGGGGCAGAGATCAAGAGGGGGTGGGTAAAGAAGCCCAGAGATGGGATGGAAGTAGGAAGCATAGATAGAGAGGAGAGGGTTGTGGACACACCCTGAGCAGGGATGGTCCTGTTAGGCTTTGTCCCCGGGGCTGTGACTTTGGCATCCCCTCGGCTCCCTGCTGGAACTCATCCTTCCTGGCTTCTCAGCACAAAGAGAGGCTTCCTCTCTGAGGAATGTGGGTGGTGCTGATGAGGGGCAGTAGTGGCCAGCAGTCTGACATGGTGCTGGCTGGGCAGGGACTCCTGGCTAGGGGAAGGCAGAAGTGAGTGTAGAGTAGATGGTGCAGTGCAGGAGAGAGGAGAAAGGAAAGCAAAGTTCACAATAGTGGCTTTGGACAAATATGGAGGAGGTATGAGAGAGGAGGAGACGCCTGGTGTGGGCAGAACAGAGGCCTCTGAGCTAGGAGAGCTGGTCCATCGGGTAACGCAGAGAGGACAGGCCAGCAGCAACACCACAGTCCTCATAGAGCTGAGTCTTACCGACTGCCCTGACTCCCACATCTGAGGTTCCTAGTCTTTGCCTCTCTGCCATGTCCCCTGCATGTAAGGTCACTAGCTGGAGGGTCAGCCTGGAGAGCGAGGTCTGAGGGCATCTGGGCATTTGCGTCAGCTGAAGGAGCCAGTCCAGAGCAGGATACAAGGCTAGCAGGCCTCATCCCTGTCTTCCACACCCACAGCACTGTGGCTGCCCCGGCTTCACCTGCAGCAGGTCCCAGAGCAGTAGCTGTGGAGGATGCTGCAGGCGGGGAGCAGGGCCCACTAAAGTCCAGCTGCTGAGCCTCCTGCTCTGACGGCGAAGGTCCACTGTGGTCAGTACTCCTTCCTCCTTCCCCATCTTCACCGTTTCTTTGGTATTCGCTCTTCCTCCCCCGACAGACCCGTCATCCACTTCAGATGGAGTGTTGCACCTCAGGGTGCTTTCAAACCGAAAGTTGAAAGGTTGGTTTGATTTTACTTTTACTTAATTTTGTGGTACTAGGGAGGTGGTAAACATGGGGTCTTGTACATGCCAGGAAATGCCCTACCCGTGAGCTACCTCTACAGCCCTTCTCTCTGAAAACTTTCCATTTTGAGACGGGTTCTCAGCTAAGTTGTCTGGGCTAGCCTGAACTCACTCTGGGCAGATGTCTAACTTGCGATTCTCCTGCCTCTGCAGCTCCTGCAGCTGGAATCCCAGGCCCCACCCACTCTTGTTAGTTTAAACAGAAACTAAAGATCTGAAATGGCTGGAGAAGCCAGAGTTTTGGATGTAGCTACACCGCTAAGAAGAAGGCTAAAATCAATTGGGAACAGACTCCCACGGAAGGGGCCGGCTGCTATGGCTGCTGGGGTCTCCTGGGGCTCTCAGAGGACTGCTGGGCATTCTCTAGGGAGGGGTTGTCCTAATTTGCTTTCAGTTGCTATGACAACTGAAAACAAGGCAGTGAGGAAAGCATCCATTTCATCTTCCAGGCTCTGCCGATGGAGTCAGGGCAGGAACTCAAGGCAGGAACCCTGGAAGAATGCTATGCACCAGCTTACTACTTCTGGTTTAAGCTCAGCCAGATTTCTTATATAACCAGGACCAACTACACACACAGCAGGCTGAGCCCTCCCGTATCGACTAGCAATCAAGAAAATGCCCCACAGGCACGCCACAGGCCAATCTGATGGAGGCAACTTCCTAACTGAGGTTCCTCTTCCTAGGTGACTCTACTGTCAAGGTCGCATAAAAGTCATCAGTATAGGAAGGGACCTGCTTGAGGCCTGGGAGCAGCATTGAATGAGGGTCACGCACAGAGCCACTCTCCCACAAGGGGATGCTGTCTCAAGCTAAGGGACCACCCTGAGGACAAGGGCAAGTGCCTGCCTCACTGGCAGCTGCCATGGGAAGCTGTGAAGTGGTTTCTGGGGTCTCCAGGCTCACATCCAGGGAAGGGTCAGGTAGCATGAGATGGGTCAGGCATGGCCCAGCAGAGCACTGTTAAGAAGCAGGTGAGACCTGCTGGCATCTTTCCTCCAGGAACCTACCTTCTGCCAGGTAGCTGTCACCTGCTGGAAAGGCATTCTCAGGGATGGATGTAGCAAGGAAACCCTTCTCATGTGTCTTTGTAAAGGACTCAGAGCAAAAGAAATGCAAGCTAGATCCAAAGGCATGAAGCAGGGCCGTCTAGCTATGGGACTGTCGGCCCACGCCCTCTCCTCTCAAAGCTTGGGAGCTAGGACATCAAGACCAGAACACTCACTGTAGATTCCTCTCTCTCTCTCTCTCTCTCTCTCTCTCTGTATGTGTGTGTCTATGTGTCTGTGAAACAGAGGCAGAGAAATGGGCAGCTCAAGGTGTCAGTTCTGTCTACCTTGTTTAAGACAAGGTCATCTGTGTATATCAGGCTAGTGGCCCACGAGCTTCTGGGAATTCTCCTGTCTCTGTCTCCTGTCCTAGCATAGGAGCACTGGGATTGCATCAGCTTTCCAGGGCACGCTCCGAACTCGGGTCTCTAGGCTTGCCGGGCGATCACTTTGCTAACTGATTCACCTCCCCTCTCTGTCCATGAGGGTTCTTCAAAGATGCGGCACAACAGTGCTAAGAGACAAGCACTGGCGAGCCTGGAGGTTGGGAGTGATGCTCTTACCATTCACTTTACCTCCGAGTCACATGGGAGATGTCCTGGCCTCTACTGCAGACCATAGCCTCCTACCCAAGATCCTTCTGCACACATCCCTTCTCAGCCTGAATGACTGTTTTTATTTGTTTGTTTTTTGTTTATTTGCTTTGTTTTGTTTTCCTGAAGGCACCCATGAGTAGCAAGCAGGTTCTCAAGCCTAATCGGACCAGATGCATCTCTAACCAGACAGGGAATGTGTCTGGATTTGTCACCCGACAGGTACAGATGTTGCAGGCTCTCATCCATGAGACAGAATCACTCCTGGGATTGAGAGGCTCAGGCACATCTGTCAGAGGCAAGCCACACGCTGCTCCAGACACTGACAACAAATCCCCTGCAGCGGACTGGGGTCAGTGGGCCCAGCACTCTATCAGTGGAATAATGAGAGTGGAGCCTAGGAGAGATAAGCCCCCTTCTGTGTGGAGCCTCCCGTAGTTCCCATCATGCTCCAGGCAAGCACAAGAAAAGGGAGGGACAAAGTTTCACAGACAGAGCAGCTTCCCCTCCACTGCCTGCTAGCTGTTTGGCCCGCACGGTCAGATGAGTCCATGTTATACTCATTGCCTCTGGAAACTCACCTCCTTCCTCAGCATGGCAAGCAGAGGGTGGGATTCTCTGCAAGGTCACTGCAGTTTCTGTACTCCTGTAGGCTTTAGGTCCTAACTGCTAGGTGACACGTGGATCAGAGCCCCTGGTCCTAGGCCGGGGAGGTGGCTCTGTGGGCAAAATGCAAGCTTATACGCATGCATGAGAACCTGACTCCAGATTCCCACGTAGAAACCATGGCATGACTGTGCACACACCTATAACCCCAGCACTGGAGGATCCTAGGGACTCACTGATTAGCCAGTCCAAGTGTCTAGCTTGGAGTTAAATGACAGAGACCCTGTCTCAAAAATTAAGGTGGAGAAGTGATTGAAGAAGACATCTCAATGTCAACTTCTGGCCTCTGTAGATGCTTATACATATGCCTACATAGGCACGTGCATGTGCGCGTGCACACACACAAAACATACAGAAAGAGAGAGAGAGAGAGAAAGAGAGAGAGTCAGAACCCTAGCACTTGTTAGTTGTATAACACTGGGTAAATAGAAGGGTCTTCCATTCTCTAATCCTCTTCCAGAAACATCCTTCCAGACACACCCAGAAGTGTGCTTCCTAGGTGACTCAGAATCCCATCACGTTGATAATGATGATAAACCATTACACTCACCTACTTTTCTGAAAGTCAGCTAGTACTCATATACAATGGAGAGGTTCTGAGGCACCTACGAAGTCTGGTTCCTGTACAGGATTAGTGACCTATGAAGCCTAGCCCCCAGTGAGCTCTTATGGAGTGTTGGTGGCTCTTTTTGTAGGATAGGCTGGTTGGAAGACTCCACCATCTACCTGCATGTGTTAGAAGTATTCTAGTAGTTTCTCTTTTCTTTGTTAGTCAGGGAATGGGTTGTGTGGGACTTCACATCAGCAGACTTTTGTTCATGGTGAGGACTTGGGCCAAGGGACTCCTCTGCCTTGAGCCTTTGTTTTCTCATCCATGACAGGGGTTACAAACATAAATAAAATAGTTTATTCTTGTACCCTGTTTGCTGACATTTAGCTCTTCAAACTCTTGGAATGTCTGAGTGTCTTCTGGTTTGCTAATGAATGATGTCTGGTGCTCTAGGATGGCCTCAAAATAGGGGTTGGTTGCCAGGGAGTCAACCATGGGCTCAGAAGGATGAAACTGTCAGCCCCAGCCCTAGCCACTGCAGAGAAGAGAGGGCATGGAGGCCAAAGTGATCACAGATGGCCAGTGACTTCACCAGGTACAATATAAACGGATTCTTCTCACCTTATGTCTAGTGCTGTTCCACACTTTTCTCTTGTTGCTGCAAGTGGCCTTGGTGATCTAAAGGACAGAAGGGGTGGTTTGAGAGAGCATCCCAGGTTGGTGAAAATATCCACATACTGGGAATGTTGTGTGCCCAGGATGGAAGGACACAAAAGCTATGCACCCCATTGTACCACATCTTTTACCCTACATATATCTCTTCCACTAAGGGGCTCCTAAGCTGTATCGTTTTGTGGTAAATTGTCAACAGGATAAATAAGTGTGTTTGTTTATCTCCATTGTTGACTTGGTGTGATTTGGGGTCACCTAGGAGACACACCTCTAGTTGTTGATTATAAAGGTATTTCTGGGGAGTATTGAGAATGGAAAATCTGTGTTGTATGTAAGTAACAGCATCCCATGGGCTAGAGTACCAGGCTGAATAAAAAGGAGAAAGCAAGCTGGGTACCAGGAATGGAGGAAAGAAAACATATGTCTGTACAAACATATTCTTAACAAAATACAAGAGAAACACTCATGCCAACTATAATCCTCATTTTTTTGCAATCGGTCATGTGGCCTTGGTTGGTACTTATAACTACCTTCCTCTACTACACATTTCCTCCACCCTTGGCAAACATGTCGGCAAGTCTTGGCTCTTTTCCTGGGGGAGTGACCCACACCTTCATTCCTGATGGGTCTGGGCCCTTTGTCATCCTTCCTGGATTAGGCTGTTGTAGTTTCCCATTGACTCTAATCACAGGACACAGTAACACCAAGAGCTGCCCTAAAGCAGTGCTTCTCACCCTTCCTTACGCTGTGACCCTTTAATACAGTTCTTCATGTTGTGGTGACCCTCAACCATGAAATTATTTCATTGCTACTGCATAACCATAATTTTGCTACTGTTATGAATTGTAAATATCTGCTATGCAGGATATCTGATGTGAGACGTCCCCCAGCCCAAAGGGTGGTGACTCACAGATTGGGAACCCAAGAATCTCTTGCATTCCAGACATAATCTTTCTTACCTCCATGGGGGAGAAACTGGAATTTGGAAGTGTCTGTCCTTGCCATGCCCAGCTGGGACTTGGGAGTATCTACACTACAATCTGATAATGGAGAGTTTCTGCTTCCAACCTTTGAAAGAATAAATGTGTAAGTAAAAGAGACCTTTCCATTTGGTATTTCTGTCCAGCGTGACAAATGATGATGCTTGCCCCTAACTAGTGTGATCCAGGAAGTTGATGGTAGGTAGATGTAGTGTCGAAGCTGGTCATTGTCAAGGGAGGATCCTCCTTCTGTTGTCTGCCAGCCTGCTCTGTCTAGACATCTAAGTATGCACACCCTTGCTTGAAGTGAGATTTCAGTCACTGTCCACAGAAGAGATGGAAAAGGGACAAGGAACATTTAATACTTTTAGTAAGAACTCAAAAGCAGGTCCACTTAGCAGCCAAGATCTGGAAGCTACTGCCTGTAGGAGGAGCTTCTGGGACTTCTGAGCATGATCTTGAGAGATTGTACATCACTCAGGGGACTGTACATCCATCTCCCTGTCAGGGCTTTAGGTGATTCAGCTTCTGTGGCTGTAGCACATAGAAGCAACCAGCCATTGGCAGTGTGGACCTACAGAGTTCTTCCTTCAAAATAAAGTCCAAACATACTTCCATAGACCAAGAAGTACCCTACTGATATCACTCTCCAGCCTACTGAGAGTCAGTGGAGAAACAGGCCTTGTCTGGTGGTACTCCAGAACTCCAGACTCAAACACCTACTGAGCAGAGATGCACTCATCACTCTGTGCTGCTCAGTTGTGAGAGCAACGAGACCATCCTGCCCCCATGTCTTCCTTGCCATGACCGTCACCTCCAACTCTAAGCTGAAACAAACCCTTCCAGAAGATGTGTTTGTCAATACTTGATTCCAGGAATCAGCAAAGTAACTAAAATACAGGTGTAGCTAGAGTTTTCCTGCCTGGCCCACAGTCAGGACAAATCTCTCTCACCTGCCAGTCCCACAGCCACTCAGACCCGACCAAGTAAACACAAAGACTTATATTGCTTACAAACTGTATGGCCGTGGCAGGCTTCTTGCTAACTGTTCTTACAGCTTAAATTAATTCATTTCTATAAATCTATACCTTGCCATATGGCTCGTGACTTACCGGCATCTTCACATGCTGTTGTCATCATGGCGGCTGGCAGTGTCTCTGACTCAGCCTTCCACTTCCCAGCTTTATTCTCCTCCTTGTCCTGCCTATACTTCCTGCCTAGCCACTGGCCAATCAGTGTTTTATTTATTGACCAATCAGAGCAATTTGACATACAGACCATCCCACAGCATACAGGAACTGTGAAGGGCTGCTCTTTAGGACAGCACTCGGGAACAGAAAAGCCTTCTCCTGGGCTCTTTGAGTCCTTTTGAAAAAACAAGGTCCTTCATGAACTGTGTGAACATCAGGGACTGCCACACACCTTTCCATAGAAAAGCTGATTTGTCAGATAAAGGTCTTCAGATCTCATGAAGAGATGACCTGATAAGCTAAAGACATGGTTTTCAAAAGTTAAACACAATTAGAGGCTAGGGACATTCCCAGCATCCCTGGCTTGCTTTACTAGGCTTGGTCACCTTGCTTACTTATAGATTCCAGAACCATAAGCAAAGGGAGGCACCATGCACTGAGGGATTGCCCCCCCATCAGTCAGTCATGAAAATGCCCACAGACACATCCACAGGTCCATCTGATGGGGGCAATTCCTCAGTTGAGATCCCCTCTTCCCTTATGATTCCAGTTGATGATGAATTGATGAAATCTGTGGTAGTCTGAATGTAATTGGCCCCCATAATCTCATAGGGAGTGGCACTATTAGGAGGCATGACTTTGTTGGAGTGGGTATGGCCCTGTTGGAGGAAGTGTGTCATGGTGGGGGTGGGCTTTGATGTTTCCTATGCTAGGGATACCACCCAGTGTCTCAGTAACTTCCTGTTGCCTATAAAATGTAGGACTCTGAATTGCTTCTCCAGCAACACGTCTGCCTGCGTGCTGCCACGCTCCCTGCCGTGATGATGATGGACTGAACCTCTGAAACTGTAAGCTGCCTCTTCAATTAAATGTTTTCCTTGTAAGAGTTGTTGTGGTCATGGTGTCTCTTCACAGCAATAGAAACCCAAACTAAGATAAAACCTCACCACAAATCTTTATTTGGGACTGGACAAACTGCATCCACAGAAGAATGGACAATATTGATCACCAGAGCCACTTAAGTTCTTTGGAAGAAACAGCCTGTGTATCCTATACTCTGATCCTCCCCAAGGCCAATGTCAAAATTTGCATTTTGATGATGAACTGGACTTATAGGCACATGGGTGACATTTAGCAGGAATAGTGAAGGATCACAGCCCAAGTGTGGACTCTTATTTATTTAATTGATTCTGCTCTCATATATTACATTTATTTAATCGATTCTGCTCTCATATATTACATTTATTTAATCGATTCTGCTCTCATATATTACATTTATTTACTTATTTATTTATTCTTCTCTCATACATTACATCCTGACCAGTTTCCCCTCCCTCCCACTGTTTTAAGTCCCTCCCCCTACCTCCCCTCTCCTCCAGATCCACACCTCCTCCATTTCCCTTCAGAAAAGAGCAGACTTCCCAGGATAGCAACAGAACATGGCATAACAAGTTACAATAAGACTAGTCACAAACCCTCACATCAAGGCTGGACCGGGCAATGCAGGAGGGGGAAGAGGGTCCCAACAGGAGGCAGAAGAGCCAGAGACCGTGAAACTTCTGGTTATGCAACTGCTTAGCTGCAGGAAGCAGGTGTGGGAGTAATCTGGTTAATTAAAGGATTAGGTACATCCTCACAAAGTCGTATCTAATAGCCAGGGCTATCTTGGAACTTGCTGTGTCGACCAGGCCAGACAGTTCCCTCTGGAACTCAGAGATCCTGCCTCCACCTCCAGAGTGCTGGGCTCAAAGGTGGGCTCCACCTCTAATGACTGTGGAAATAAAATTCCGAGTTTCCTTTGTTGCTATTGGTGGTTTACCAAGAAGTGTTTTCCAGCAGATGGGATGTAGAGGAGAGCCAATGGGAACCCAGAGGCCAGGCTGCTCACACAGAATGCTTTGTGCGCAGGGGTGGGCCTTAGTCTCCACATTCTATAAAACCCTCTGCTAGAGTCCATTTGCCTCCAGCTGCTCTCTGGGTTACCATGTGCAGGAGGGATATCCTGAACCCAAAGGCCATCACCAACACGGTCAAGTCCAAAGGACTCGAGAAGCTTAGCTGGTACTGCCAGATGTGCCAGAAGCAGCGATGCAACAAGAATGCTTTAAGTGCCACCGGATGGCTGAATCTCAAAGACAACTCTTGCCGACTTCGGAAAAACTGCAGCAGTTTATGGATTATTTTTCAGAGGAATTCCAAAATGACTTTCTTGAAGTTCCCAGGAGACGCTTCGGCATGAAGTCCACGACAACATCATGTACAGTGAGTACAGCAGCCACTGAGAGCTCGTCCACATGGATGCCACTCGGTGGGAAACGCTGACCGTCTTCACCAAGTGGCTGGGCAGAGAGGCTTTGTGTCAAGTGGATGAGACACCAAAAGGCTGGTACATCCAGTACATAGACAGATCCAGAAACCATTCACCGGTGACTGGAGCTAGAGAAAAAAAAGAAGCAAGACCTTGTCGATGAAGAGAAAAGTGCCATTCACTGAGGAACAGGTGAGAAGAAAGTCTGGAAGGGAAAGAGCAAAAGGCGCCTGTTTTTATGGAATTAAACCGAGAAAATGAAGAAAAAGTTACATTCTGTCTGAAAAGAAGAGCAGGGAGCTCAGCTGGAGCAACGTCGTCCAAGTCCGGCTGTTTGGGGCCAAGTGCCCCGCGGATGTCGGGGAGCACAGCATCAGTGAAGCAAAAAGAATCTTCAGAGCTAGGCTCTGCCTGAGAAGAAGCCTGCACAGGGCGACAGAATTATGGAGATTGAAGAAAAGAAAAGAACTTCGAGAATGGACTTCTGGCTACAGCCTGGAACCGTGAAAATTACAACTAAAACTCTTGGAGAGAAAAACCACAAGATAAAGGGTGTGGTTAAGGGAGTGATTGACAGGTAAAGACGATTGAATCTGGAGACAGGCTGAAACTGGACCAGACCCCTTTAGAGAGACAGTCATTCCTCACCAGGAAAAGGATTCTAGTTTTAAACAGTGGCTACAGAGGAAATGAAAGCACTTAGAATCCATGGATGAGAAGTTTTTCGGCCACCGTGGTCACTGGAACTGGTCCTCTGAAGAAAGGATGCAGAGCTGAAGGAGTTCAATATGAGGACCTATCTGAGCTTGCTTGAGTTGGGAATTTGTTATCAGCACTTTGAAATCCTAACACATCAGACTGACGTTTGCCAAGGCAGTATGAGACTGGACTGTGTTAGGGGGTTTGTTTTCTATAAAAAAAATGGATTTGCATATTGCTGGATAGTTGTTTGGGTAAACTAAATAAAATCTTATTATGTCTTTGGAAGTATCAAAAATAAATAAAACCCTTTGCTGCTGGCTGTCTAGTATCTGTGTGTCTTTAGGGTGGAGTCTATTGGGGCCATCTGGTATGGATGAAAAGGAGAAAGCAGGGACGGGGATTGTGGGAAAACTCACAGCAAAATACCCTGGAAGAGAGTGGGGGTGGGGTGGAGAGCGTGCCACAAAGTGACATCCTGGGGGACTCAGGGTGGGGCTTCTCATCAGGCTTCTCCTCGGTTCTTCACCAGCCTCTCCACTTCTGATTTTCTGTCCCTCTTCGTGTCTAACCCTCTATGATCTCTCAACCACAGGGAAGAAATGTCTACAGCTCTTTCATATTGAAAGACATCTCGAGTTCTTCCTTGGCAATACAACGCACTTTCCAGGAACCAGTTTTCTCCCTGTCTCCAGCAAGAAGGCAGTAGGTACACGCACTTAGTATAACAAACGTTGTATTTCACTACTCCGAGGGTCATCGCACATAGCCTAACTATGGTCCTCAGCCTGTCTCCACGGCTGCTCACCTGTGTGAAGTGTCTCAGCTGAAGGTGTGTCCAGTCTCTCATGGCAGTCTCTGGTTCATGGGTGGGGATCCCGGGGAGACTCTCCAGCTGCAGGGCAGGTCAAGGTGACATCTCCCTAACAGTCCTGAAGATGTGACAGCAATACATTGCTCTTGATCTCTGCTCATACATTGTCCAGTGGGCATCCTGGAGTTCTAGTCCTGTTACCTTGAGCAAGTGATGTCACTGGGTTCTGGTGATCAGGTGCAGCTTGGGTGTACTGGAGTTTCTGACTATTTTTACATGTGTGATGGCTATTCTTGGTTGTCAACTTGACTACATCTGGAATTAACTAAAACCCAAAAATGGAGGGCACACCTGTAAGCTCTATTTGCTTAATTTGAAGTGGGACGATACGACTCTAATCTGGATCTTTGAGGTAGGAAGAAACTCCTTTAATCCAGATCTTTTGAGCTGGGGAAAAGATACTCCTATAATTCAGATCTTGAGTTGGATAGACACACCTTTAATCCAGATCATTTGGGCTAGCTGGAAACCCCACCTCCACTCTGGGTCACACCTTCTGCTAGAAGCCTATCTAAGGATGGGGAAGAAGGAAGCTTTTGGTCTTCCCCTGCTTGTTCTTATCTTGTTAGCAAGTCTGTCTATTCCTTCACTGGCATTAGAGCCTACTTCTGCATTATAGCATCTACTGAAGACCAGCTAAGACATCCAGCCTCAGAGTGAGCAACTCCTGGATTCTCGGACTTTCTGTTCACATTACTGTATAAGATAGGACCGCAGCCTGTAAGTCATTATAATTAATTTATATATATGTATATATTCTCTCTATATATTAATATTTTTATATGTATATATATTCTACACACACACATATACAGAGAGAGAGAGATTCATTCTGTAAGTTCTGATACTCTAGAGAATTCTAACTAATACAGATTTTGGTACCAGAAGTTATTCTCTAGCAACAGAAGTATCCGGAATCTTTTATGTTTCTAGATTAGGCTTTCCAGTTTGCCAACATCTACAGTTACCCAACTCTCTCCAGTTACTGAAGCCTCTCCTGGGAGCTCAGGAACTGAAAGCCCATGGTGTGAACTATATTCCAAACTGAAGGAAATACATGCATTGGAACACCTCGATTGCCCAGTTATGAGTAACAATGGACTTGGTGACTCTGCACATGAAACCTTTGACAGTTTGGGGAAAAATAAAAAAAAAAATGATGATGCTGGTCAGTTGCTCTTTGCATCTCTGGAATTGACAAGGAATAGCGATGAGCTCTGCAATAAAATTAACCAATGTCCAGCATCTCTGAGTACGGTAAAGGACAACAAGGGACTTAATGATAAAATTGACCAGCTCCAGGTGTGCGTAAGCACTCTAAAGGTTTTCTAAGTGTGACCTGGAAGAGAAATATTCTCCTACAGCACTTGCAGAGGTCAGTTGTGGAAAATCAAACCGATGTTCTCATTAAGGTTGGCTGATGATTTACAGCAAAAATTCAAGTTTCAGCCAGGAGGGTGCTGGCAGTTAAAGTAGGGGTGTGAGCTGGTAAAGAATGGGAGCCTGTGACTTGGGATGGGGGTGTGTGGGAGGACCCTACTGAAACTGAGAATTTTGTACCCTCAGATTCGCTAGGGTCTGTCTCACGTGAAGTAGTCACTCTACCCCCAGCCTCAGCCCCTTAAACACTGTCTTTTTTCACCTTTGACTGAGGAAATTGATCCTTATTGTCTGCTAAACCAGCAGTGACTTTCTCTGAAGGAGTTGCCAGCCAAGACAATACTGCTGTCCCTCAGAGCCCACCACCAATCACTGTCTCTAGACCTGTAACTGGACCTAAAGCAAAGCAGGCTCCTGGGAGAGGGAGAACGTGCAGTCCATGAGGAGGTGCACTACACTACTAAGGAGCTGAATGACTGTGCTAATTCATTCAAGCAGAAGTCTGGGGAATGTGTGTGGGAATGGGTTTTAAGGGTGTGGGATAATGGTGGAAGGAACATAATAAACCTAGATCAGGCTGCGTTTATTGATCTGCGTCCTCTGAGTGGAGTTCTAGGTTTAATATGGAAACTCAAACACTTTAAAAAGGTGTCAAAGTTTGTTTGAATGGTTGGCTGAAGGGTTTATCCAAAGATGGCCTACTGAAAAGGACCGGAAGATGCCTGATATCCCCTGGCTTAGTATTGATGAAGGGATTTTAAGGCTCAGGGAAATTGCAATGCAAGAATGGCGATACTTTGTAAAACCTAATCCTCCTCAATGGGAAGGTCTAGAAGACATGCCCTTCACTAATCCTATAAGACGCAAAATGATGAGGGGGCACCAGCACATTTGAAGAGTTTAATTGTCACACTTTTTCTTGTGCTAGACCTTAAGGTTGGAGATGCTGCTGCTCAATTGGATGAATTAAATGCAATGGATTTAATTGGGCTCCAAGATAGCAAGGACCAAGTGGCATCATTGCATTGCCAAAGACAAAGTGATTTTAATTATCTTAATGGGCGGCACAGACAAAGCAATGTCCATAATGGCCCTAACCCATAATGGTCAGCACAGCAAAGTGAATTTTACGGTGGCATGGCTTGTATGGACGTTCAGTGCTGGCTAGTCAGTCATTGTGTTTCCAGGCATGAAACAGATAAGAAGCCTACTGAAATTTTGTTTCATCTGTATAAGTGGAAAAAATCTCAAACAAATGAAAAAAAGGCTCTGATCCAGGTATTATTCTGGGATTCACAGTGGCCATGGCCCACCAAAGCCTGCAGAGTCATGGACACCAGGAATTACCAGAGAATGGTAAAAAATAAATGAATGATTCCTCTTATCAACTTGATGGAATCTGAATCACCCTTTTGCATCCACAAGAGAGAAGTATGGAGATGGCACTTGCTACAAGACAAGAAGAACAGGAAACAGATATTCAAGGTCAAAATCCTTGCCAAGGTCTGGCAAATAAACCCCATGGTTATGGGTTCTGGGCATGTCACCACTATGACAAAGGTTGTCAGGCAGAGAGGAATGGTTGGCTAGGGTTGAGTGTGGTTGGGATATCAACCCTCCATCTTCCCCCTCCCATCATTCCAGGGCCTTCCCTCTCTTCCCTGTTCCTCTCACAGAGAGCCCGGATGGCACCCACCACTTCGCCTCCCCACAGCACCAGCTGCGGCCAATCTCTTTTCTGAATTTAGAAAGCATTGGGACTTAAATGTCAGTGGATGGTGTCGGAGCAGCCTGACAGTTACAGCTTAAACTGAAAGCAAAAAGAAAAAAAGATTAAAAAAATACAGTCAGAGCCTGCTGGGCCAGAAGGGAGAGGCAGAGCCCTGGTTCTCCGCTTTAACTCCTTATCTGCCTAGGTCGGAAGTGGGGCAGGGCAGGAGGGGACTTGAGGAGCTGCAGTGAACTCAAAGCAGAACTCCCATGGTGCACATACTCTTGAGGTGGCCCCAAATGCACGTGCCCTGTTTGGGTTAGCAGAACAAGTGCTTAGACCCCTGGCTTCAAGACAGGCAAATGGAGTTCAAGTCCCAGTCACTCCACTCCATCCTGAGGAGACATGTCTGCCTCCCCACTCTTCTTGGATGGGGAGCTCAGTTCCTCATTTGTAACACAGGCATGATATGACATTAGGGTGATGCTAACTCCTGAGAGGGACTGATCTGGGTAGTGCCACAGCCCTCATCAGCCAAACACACCTCTGCCAATCAGATGTTGCCAATAGTCAAGGGCCAGGTCAGCACAGCTCACACCTGGATCCATTACTCTGAATCACCTCAGCCTCTTTTCTTATATATATATTTATACGTGTGTGTGCATGCATATGTGTATTATGTACAGGTGTCCCATAGGCACCTGTGTGGGGTCAACATCAAGAGTTCTCCTGTATCCTATATCACCTTATTTTTCTTTGTCTTTTTTTATTAAGGAATTTTTTTAAAAGATTTATTTTATTATGTATACAGTGTTCTGCCTACATGTATGCCTGCGGGTCAGAAGAGGGCGCCAGATCTCATTACAGATGGCTGTGAGCCACCATGTGGTTGCTGGGAATTGAACTCAGGACCTCTGGAAGAACAACCAGTGTTCTTAACCTTTGAGCCATCTCTCCAGCCCTATTAAGGAATTTTTTATTCATTGTAGATACCAACCACAGATCCCCCTCTCTTCCCTCCTCCCGCCCCCCCCCCCCCCCCCAGCCCATCCCCCAATTCCCTCCTCCAACAATGTAAGGCCGCCCATGGGAAGTCAGCAGAGCCTGGTCCATTCAGTTGAGGCAGGTCCAAGCCCCCCCCCCCCCCCCCCCCCCGAGTCAAGGCTGTGCAAGGTGTCCCACCATAGGTAGTGGATTCCAAAAAGCCAGCTCATGCACCAGGGATGGATACTGATCTCACTGCCAGGGGCCCCTCAAGCAGATCAAGCTACACAACTGTCTCACTTATGCAGAGGCCCTAGTCCAGTCCTGTGGTGGTTCCACAGCTGTTGGCCCAAAGTTCATGAGTTCCCACTAGTTTGGTTTGGTTGTCTCTGTAGGTTTCTGCATCATGATCTTGATGCCCCTTGCTCATAGAATCCCTCTTCCCTCTCTTCGACAGGACTCCCGGAGCTTGGCCTGATGCCTAGCTGTGGATCTCTGCATCAGCTTCCATCAGTTACTGGACGAAGGCTCTATGATGACAGTTAGGATATTCACCAATCTAAAAACAGTTTGGTATTGGCATAAAAACCAACATATGGACCAATGGAAATGAATTGAAGACCCTGACATTAATCCACACACCTATGAACACATGATTTTTGACAAAGAAGCCAAAACTGTACAATGAAAAAAAGAAAGCATCTTCAACAAATGGTGCTGTCATAACTGGATGTCAACATGTAGTAGACTGCAGATAGATCCATGTCTATCGCCATGCACAAAACTCAAGTCCAAGTGGATCAAAGACCTCAATATAAATCCAGCTACACTGAACCTGATAGAAGAAAAAGTAGGAAGTAGTCTTGAATGCATTGGCACAGGAGACTACTTCCTAAATATAACATCAGTAGCACAGACACTGAGAACAACAATTAATAAATGGGACCTCCAGAAACTGAGATGCTTCTGTAAGGCAAAGGACACAGTAAGTAAGACAAAACGACAGCCTACAGAACAGGAAAAGATCTTCACCAACCCCGCATCTGACAGAAGGCTGATCTCCAAAACATATAAAGAACTCAAGAAACTAGACAGTAAAATACCAAACAATCCAATTAAAAAATGGGCTACAGAGCTAAACAGAGAATTCTCAACAGAAGAATCTCAAATGGTTGAAAGACATTTAAAGAATTGCTCAGCATCCTTAGTCATCAGGGAAATGCAAGTCAAAATGACTCTGAGATACCATCCTTTGTCTTTTTAAGATAGGGTCCTACTGAATCTGGAGTTTGATGTCTCCACCAGCCTGGCTAGCCAGCATGCCCTGAGACTGTCTCAGCTCCCTTAAACCTAGGGTGACAGATGCTCTACCACACCCAGCATTTATGTGGGTGCTGGGGATCTGAACTCAGGTCCTCATGCTTGCACAAGCACCTTCCCCACTAATCTTTCTCTCTGGCCACCAACACTCCTTAACATTGCTAGTCTTCTGCAGGGAAGTAGCAGTTTCTAACGGGTGTCTGACTAGGTAACCTCAGCTCCTCTTGCCTTGTGTGCAGACCTTGGTGGGCCTGTATTCCAGGACCAGGCTTAGGACCTCCCCCTGAGCCTTCTTGGTTTGGAGTTGGTGGGTGGCCACAGCCCCTGGCCTTCCAAGGTGAAGGATGTGGACTGGCAGAGGTGGTCGTGTGGGCTCTAGACAGCCAGGGGAGGTTTCCCCATGAAGTGTCCCATCTCGGCAGTCTCAATGTGTTCCACAGCTCATGCTCCCTCTGGCTGGGTTCCTGGGGCTGACCCTGCTTGCCATTTCCTTCCACCTTCAACAGGGCCTCAGCCTTGGGCTTCTGAGCAAGGACAGTGTGAGTACCTCCTCTGAAGAAACTTATGATGTCCACCATGCTCTCCATCGGCATCCATGTTGGGTCACTGAGGCCTGGTTTGAGGTCACTCCCTGACCACCAGGGGCTCTCTGATTCTGCACATACTTTAAGTTCATGGTTCAAAACCACATTGGGCTCAGCATCTCTCTTGACCTCTGAGTCCAGTCTGGCCCCCACCTGTCCCTGCTGTGTCCAATATGTCAATCAGCATTTCTACGTACAAAGCAGATGTGTTTCCTGAGGTGCCTCAGTCAGAAGGGATGAGGACAATGGGGATTCTTCTGTGAGCAGAGGACTAAACAAACGGGTGCTGGGGACCAGTAGTGGGCTTTGGGCTTCAGCCACATTTCTGTAGCTATGAGTCCAAGGCTGAGCAGCAGCAGCAGCTGTCCTGCTAATTCTCCTTGTACCACCCCAGCTGCCATGCTGCAGTGTGCAGGTGGCAAGGCCATGGGTATACCAGTTGCTGCAAATTATCTCCCCAGCTGAAACCTTTCCACCATATGATTCCTTCATAAAGGAATAGCTCCCCCACCATCTTTCTGGGCTCCCCGGAATGCCTCTGGTGGGCAAAGCCAATCACAGCCAGAAATCCAAGCAGCAATGGACTCTGGGAAGTGCTGATTTCTCCGTCAAGCTCCTGTGACTGGGTGTGTACACAGAGGGTGTGGAAGCAGTTACTCATGGCTGGTAGACAACACAAGGCACAGCCAAAGCCAGTTCAGCCTACCAAACCTGTGCTCTCGGCCCAGGGCAAGTCCCACTGGGCCTCCAAGCACCACTCAAGGCCACGGCCTCTGCTGCCCCGGCCCCATGACCACCTACCTTCAGCCAGACTGAGAGAATGTGCCTGTCCTAAGCATTGTTCCCTTAACCGCTTATGATGATATTTTATTTGTACTGAAATGTGATTTTATTTGTGTGTTAATAAATAAAGTTGCCTGGGGGTCAGAGTTAATACCAAGCTATAGCAGAAGCTGGGCAGTGATGGTACACGCCTTTAATCCCAGCACTTGGTAGGCAGAGCTAGGTAGATCTCTGTGTGTTCAAGGATACAGCCAGCATGGAGACACATGCCTTTAATCTCAATACCAACCATAGAAGACCTGGAGGTCTGTACAGACAGGCAGTGACAAGGCAGTCATGTGGTTGGGTTTACAACCAATGAGAAGGCAGAACAGAAAGTCTTTATATAGACACACAGGTAGTAGGTCTCTTTCGGAGAGGTAGGACCACAGCGAGAGGAAGGGTAAGGTTTTTAGCTCTTAGCTCTGACCTCTTGGCTTTCTTCTTTGCATTGGTTCTGTGTTTCTTATTGAATAAGACAGTTATTTCTACAACCGCTCACTTCGCCGAGGTCTTCCCAGCCCAAAGGCAGCTCTGCCCAGTTTCCAAAGCTCCTTGACGGAAACCTGCTCTGAAGACAAAAGGCTGTACCCGGAGAGGCTCGGCCTGGGATGCTGCTGACTTGAAGAGGCTTTAGCTGATGTGGGGGTGATCCCACAGAGCCTTGTTCTCAGGCACGGTCTCAAGGAGCACAGACTGGCTTTGAACCGGTTATGTAGCCGAGGATGACCTTAAATTTCTGATCCTCCTGCCTCCACCTCTCAAGACTTACAGATATGCCTGGCCATGTGGTTCTCACAGTGCTGGAGACTGAATCCCGGGCCTCATGTATGCTAGGCAGATACTCTGCTGACAGAGCCACATTCTCAGACTGAGTGCTGAGGTTTCTAAATGTCTTGTACACAAAATGAACATGCTGCATGCATGCATTCGTGCACACACACACATACACACTCACACTCACACTTACACAGAGAAGGAGGCTCTTCACAGAGGGTGGAGGCGGGTGCTGGGGAAGAGGCGAAGCCCGCACAGAAGGCAGCCAGACCGAGGACAGACCAGAGGCATACAGCCATGGAAGTCCCGGGCCTAGACCCATGGAGAAAATCTGCTTATGGCAGCTCGGGGGAGACAGATAGGCTGGGAAGTAGACAAGGACAGGAGCAGGCACTTGGCCTCCACAAAAGGCAAAGCTACCCCAGGAGCTGGGCTGGACTTTGGGTTGGGATGGCAGCAGCCCCGTGCTGTTCCCGTCTCCACTGGGCACCTTCTAGGGCAGTGGAATCCACAGCCGTGTCCTTGACCTTGAGGCTGTGCATCCAGCTTAATCCACACCAGCGTCAGAGCGAAGGCCTGCCTGTCACTGAGGGATATTTATAACTTGCCTGCCAGGCCCCACTACCTGGCAGTCGCCTAGAAACTAGGCCACAGGAGCCACGGAAGAGGCAGCCCTGCCCCCTGCCCTGCCCCAGCCAGGGCCTGATCCAGAGCAGTCTCTGCAGTACCCCCGGGTGTGTGCATCTCCTGCGTCTGCTGCATCCTAGGAGTAGGTGCCTGTGAGAACCCCAGTGCCTGGGGGATGGCATTCTAAGAACTAACATCCAAGGCCCGCATCTGCCAGGTCCCGGCTGGCTCCACGGCTCTCCATGTGACCGAGTGATGTCACATGACCTTTCTTTGTCTCGGTTTCACTATCTCTGCAGCGTGGTTAGTAACAAGGAATCCACGCACAAAAGGCTCAGGACAGTGTGTGGAACAGACGCACCTAGTGGATGGCGACTTGTACAAGGGCTAATGGTGAATGACAAGGAGCCCAGAGCCGGGGCGCCTGGTTAAATCCTTGCTGTGGGACCCTCTGCCCACAATTTAACCTCTCTGGGCCCCAGAGTCACCTCCCACAGCTGAGACGTGGAGTGAGCGTCTGCACCGTGGGGGCGCTGTGGGGTTAAAGAGCGGTGAGCCGCCCTCCAGCAATGGCACCTGGCACGCCGTGGTGTTTCTCCGTATCGATGACAGTTCTAGAAGACCCTCCCGACAGGCAGCCTGTCCTCACACCAGCCTTTCCTTCCTGTGAGGCCCACTTCTCTGTGCGGTCTCCCTGGTCATTTTGGGGACACTGCCCCCTTCTCCATGCACGCTTAGTCTTGAGGAACAGGAAATGAAGGCTGCAGACACAGCCAAGGCAGGCCCAGGCCACACGCCTGGCTGCCAGGGCAAGGCAGCCTGGTCACATGTTTCCTGGCTTTGCCAGTGTTCATCTCCCTGCTCCAGGCAGAGCTCTGGGGTTCAGGGATGGAGAAGTGGGAGGATTTAGCCATCAACAGATATGCATATATGAACACAGACACACATGTATGTACATAAGAACAAATGCTCATACATGAGCACACACATGCATTCACATGTACACAGACACATGCTCACACAAATGACACACATGCACACATATGTGCACACATGCTTACACGCATGCACAGAATATGCCAACATGCATGCACATGAATGTATTTGTGCACACACAAATGAAAATACATGTGTGCAAGTCACACAAATACACACCACACAAAATTCATTCGCACACATATATGCATAATATGCACACCAATGTACATAAGAACTCACACACAGGTACGCACAAAAATTTGTACATACAAACAGACACATGCATATACACCAGCACACACTTACATATACACACACCTATACACAAACACACACATGCAAACACATACACACAAACTTACACATAGATGCAGACATACATACACACATGCATACATACAGTTGCACATACACACACACACAGACCCATGCAAACTCTTGTAAAAATCCATTTAACGGGCCTGGCTTACAGTTTCAGAGGGTTAGTCCGCCATCATCACGGAAGGTGCAGAAGTAGCTGAGAGCTCTACATCCGCATCTGCAGGCAGCAGGAAGAAAGGGCCGCACTGGGCTTGACTTGTGAAACCTCAAATCGCACCCTAGCGACAAACTTTCTCCGGCAAGGCCACACCTCCAACCCTTCTCAAGTAGTGCGACTCCGTGATGACCAATTTCTCAAAAGTCTGAGCCTATGGGGCCATTCTTGTTAAAACCACCACATACGCCATCTAAACAGCACAGGGATGTTTCTCCACAAACAACCCTGGAATCCCGCTCATCACAACCTGCACTCATTGCTTCAGAATCCACACACTTCCTGGGTTCAGTTTCCCCAGAGAACCAGACAGGCATCCCGCAAGCCAGGCTGTCTCAGGAACGGACCCAAGGCCTTCCCGTCCTAGAGGACGACTGTCAGGACACATGTCCGGCGAGCAAAAGACTCACTCAGGACTCAAGGGAGAGATGAGCTGGTTGAAGCCACCCAGGCCGCTCTTCTCTCCATTGAGTCCAGGCAGACGGACGGCAGGTAAGCCAGACACTGTTAACGCCACACACACTTCCTGTCACATGACTCCAGGGGCCATCTGTTCCCCTGCTGTCCCCTCCCCATGCCCCACAGATCTCAAGCCACTCCGCTTTCAGGGGCACCTCTTGGTCTCACTGAGCATGATGCTTTGGGCAGGAACTCTGCTCTTTCCTGAGCTGGGTGAGGGGGCAAGCCTTCAAGCAGGGAAGGGCAGGCTCGGCGCTCAGCAGGTGCGGGGCTCCTTTGCACTTGTGACCTTTTCCGGAGGGAGGGAAGGAGACCACCCTGGCTGGGGGCTGAGCCCTTTCCCACTTCAGCCTGGCCACAAATGGACGGGGTGTGTGATTATGTCTTCGCGTGTGAACTGTCCCGGCAGATCATGTGAGAAACGCTTGGCCCAGATGGTGGTGCCGTTTGGGGAGGCCTTGCTAGAGGAAGAAGGGCCCTTTCTTCCTGTGTCCACTATGAGGGAGCAGATTTACCTTACCACGCGTCCCCACCATCGTGCTCTGCCTCACCTCAGGTCCGCAGGCATGGAGCCAGCCAAGCTTGGCCCCAAACCTCTCAACCCGCGAGCTCCAATCAATCCTCCCTCCTTTAAAACTGCTTCCGGACTCTGTCAGAGACACCAAAGTAACATGGACAGGAAGAGGCCCCTTCTGCGGCCCCGGGAAACCCCTGGGCCCCCGCCTGACACACACCTGTACCAGATTTTACAACGGGTACCAGGCAGATTACCTCACCTTTTCTTCCGACGTCATCCCTAAGAAGTGCACCACCCTGAAGGAAGGCCTGCCTAATGGCAGGATCCAGGCCAGCAGAGCAGCTGGAGGAGGGCACCTTGTAAACCCGGTGCCTAGCTGGTTTCTGCTCGGTTCACATATGAGGTCATGTCTGGGCATGTCCCCCATGTGTGGAGATAAGTGCAGTGCCACTGGAGGCGACAGTTGAAAGATGCTCACCACATCCTCTGGACTGCACATGCTCCTGCACCACCCAGGATGGAGGGAAGAGCCTGGAGTCTGAGAGCAGCCGCAAGGCTCACCTTTCTGCCAGCCCGAAAGGGCATCAGCGGCTGGCTATCTCCCATCCAGGTCTTCATAGCTGCGTGTTATCATTTCCAGCATCCTCCTGGCGCTTCCGGGGTCCCAGGCCACGCATGCACTGTCAGTAGTCAGGCAAAATGCCCAGTCACCCCAGGGCCTTACGTCCTACATGTGCAGAGTGGCCATGTAATCTTTGCACATGCGTGGCGTAGCTATATAAGCCCCTATGCGCATGCACGGAGCTACCTTTAAAAAACAGATTCTGCTCTTTCCACTCCCCTTCTGTGCCACGTTTCTTCCGTACAGATCTGTGCACTTCCCCCTTTCCCTTTCCCCACTCTCTATCAATAAAACTCTTAAAGTGGGTTTCGCTGTATATGTGGCCCATTCTCGCCGCTGGGTACCACCCCAAGCTGCTCCCAGTGGTCTACCAATGTCCCAGAACCTCCTCACAGTGGCTGTTCTGTGAACAACCTGGCCTGATACCTACTGTGGACACACGAACCCAGTAAGGGTCTTGATGGGACAGCAGAACCAGGTCCTGGGTTCACAAGAGTGCTCAGCATCTCTGGGAGATGGTGGAGTCTGGACCTCTCCTGCAGCAGCATCTTCACCCAGATTCTCTGGCTCACCCTGTCTCCCCACCCAGCCTCCCCGCCTTCCCGCTAGCTTCTCTCAGCACTCCTCCTCAACCAAGTCCAGTAGAACCCTAGCTAAGACCAAAGGGTTAGAATTCGAGGCTTCAAGTTCCAAATGTGCATGCTTTGGAGAGGTTCCTGGGGTCCTGTGGGAGTCTCTGTGTGTTGAGAGCCTGGCTTCCTGCCAGGACCTGAGTCCTACTTCCTCCCAAGGGAGAAGGTGTGCTTAGCGCTTTCCTGGGAATGGGAGGGTTGACTCTAATGGGGAGCTGGCACCTCCCACACATCACGGAAGGATCCTATCTCCCCATGGGGATGTGAAAGCCAACACTATGACTCACATGTGTCCCCATGCTTCTCAGAGGGCTTCCAGATCCCATCCAGAGCCTTGGTTTGTTAAGCAGCCCAGATGGTAATTAACTGTATGCTGTAAAAATTTTCTGGCCCTAATTATTTGGGGACAAGGCCAAGGAGCATTAATAAATGATGAAAAATAATCTTTCCAGAAGTTTCTTGGCTGGCTTTTCTGCGCTGGCTTGGAGGCTTGGGAGGAGAGGGGACCCATCTCTGTGCAGGGTTCGGAGGTGTGGGTAGTAAGATAAGAAAACACTGCCCAGGAAGGGGCTCTGTATTTTCCAGGGACTCCTAGCTAGTTCTTAAATAGACAACTCTTAGGACAAAGTCCTTATCCTCCAGGCAAGCAGAAAGCAAACGGTGATGGTTCTCAGAGTTCACTGATAAATAATTGATCGCCGAATACAATCTCTATGAAGTTGCTTGCTGGAGAATTCCACCATTCTCCTCTGCACCCTCCTATCTGCAACCCCCCCCCCCCGTTCCAATCCAAATGGCAGGCAGGGTCTCCATTTGTCCCAAATGGCTAAGCTTTTTCTGGGTCCCCTGTGAGGGTAGACCCAAGGCAGCATCCCTGGAGGTGTTAGTGAGACTATGAGGAACTTGCTCAGAGAGAGATCTGAGCCTGCCCTTCGCCTTAGCTCTGAGCTGGGTGTCTCAACAGAATAAAACCTAGGAGAGAGGGGGGTAAGAAATGTTCTAATGAATTTTATAACACACACAGATGGATGGGGACTCCATATTTGAAACTCTGAAATGGAACACGTGCACACACACACACACACACACACACACACACACACATACACACACACATGCACACACATTTGTTTAACAAAAGGATTACATCAGGGCTTCTTTAATAAATCAAAGGTTAGAGAAAATAAAATTTGATACATCAAAAAAGTGATCTCTGTAAACTCCTAGCAGCCTGTGCACTGTAGAGATGTGTGTGTGTGTGTGTGTGTGTGTGTGTGTGTGTGTGTGTGTGTGTGATGCCCAGAGGCTTCTAGGAAATCTTCCTGGGGCAGAGGCTTGGGGGTGTGACCAGCTTTAGATCCCTTCCTATGGGCAGGTGCATGGTGAGACCTCCTTGGCCTAAGATCCCTGCTTCCATGGGAGACGATTTCTGAGTTCCTTGCTGGACGGCAGTGCCCAGGCCTGAACCAAGCCAGGCCAGGTACACACAAGACTCTCTCACTGCTAGAAGGTGCCGACATTTCCCACAGGCTTGGCTTCTCTGTGCCAGGCCTCTTTCCTAGACTCAGGAAACCTTGGATGGCATGCAGGGTGCTGACGCTAAGGTTCTCCTGATAAGAGCTCCATGAACCATCCTGCCCTGGCTGCCACCCACCCATGCAGACCTTGTCTCTATCCAGGAAATTCAAGGTGACCTATTTGGAACACTGCTGTGAGAGGAGTGTGAGAAGTGAGCAGGCGGCCAGCACGGTGTAACAACCGAACAGCAGAGCGGACATCGAAACCCTCTTCTACTGACTTCCTTTCTTCTTGGTGACTCTGGAGTTAGTACCCTCTGGGCAAAAGTATGGGGGCGGGATTACAGTCTGTGTGTGTGTGTGTGTGTGTGTGTGTGTGTGTGTGTGTGTGTGTGTAAGTCGGAGGACAACTTGCAGGCATAGATTCTCTCCTACTATGCTGTGGGTCTTAGGGATCAAACTCAGGTTTTCAGGCTTGGCCACGAGTGCCTTTTACCCCCTGAGCCACCTCACAGTCTATAGTGGCTACTTTCATTGTTTTATTAAAAAATAATGCTCTGGAGTCAGATATTAGGGTATAAACCCGATAGATCTACAGAGTGCTGGAGAAACAATCAGCTGACCCTCCTCTCCACCTCCCCTGATGGAAAAAGCCCCAGAATCTTTTCAAGTCCCTGCGTATTCTCCCCTGTGTCTCTCCATCCTCATCTGGATCCACAAAACATCTCTATGGTTTATTCTGGCCAGCTGAACATGGACTCTGTGCTCTGAATCAAAGTTGTACACCACTGACAGTCTCAGAACAACGGTGTGAACAAATCTCCTGCAACACCAGCCCCACGTGGATTTTTGTGTGGTGGGCTTACATGTGCATGTGCTTACATGTGTGTACATGAGTGTGTGTGTGTGTGTGTGTGTGTGTGTGTGTGTGTGTGTGTGTGTGTGTGTGCCTGAAGTCCATGTTGAGTGTCTTGTCTTTCTGGATCATTTTCCATTTATTGTTTGAGCATGGGCTTTCAATTGAACCCCAAATTCACTGGTTGGGCTATTCTAGCTAGCCAGCTTGCCCTGGCAATCCCCTCTCAGTCTTCCATGGGCTGGAATTACAGGCAGGTAGCCAGCCTCCCTAGTACTCAGGGGTTCTGGGGGTCTGAACTCTCGTCATCACGCTTGCGTGGCAAGTACCTTACCCACTGAGCAGACTTCCTGGCCCCAAATGTGTCTTAGGGTTTCACTGGTTCATTTACACCAGGACATCTGCCTTCCCCACCCCAGCCTCCGGAACACTCTCCTTATGTCCCCAGGCAAGCACGAGTCCCCTATTCAGCAAAAAGCACCCATGTGTGCACAGAACATTTTCTTTACACAGTCGTTCTTGGTGAGCACCTTCTCTGTCTCCACAGCTCGGACCTGTGGACTAGGCCGCTGCAATACAACCGGGGGACATCTCCTCTAGACCCCAAGTTCCACAAACATTCTGAAGAGCGATGGCTGGATCTACTCCACTGAGGCATCTGAGATCATCACATGCACAGAAGCAGGGAGTGGCATGGTGGCTGCTAGGGGATGGGGACCATGGGCACAGGGGAAAGTGGGGCGTAGGGGGCAGGCGGGCAGCTGCCAGATGTGTGAAACTTGAGGCTTTCCGAGATCAGTAGACAATAAGCGTTGTGTCCTTAAAAGGTGTTAAGTGGGTTTTCAGCACAATGTGTGCATGTGCAAGAGAGAGAGAGAGAGAGAGAGAGAGAGAGAGAGAGAGAGAGAGAGAGAGAGAGAATAGCATCTCACCCATCCCTGTGGCTGTGCCAGGGTGATGAATCTACTATCTGACTTGGGAACAGCTGAATGGGCTGCGCCTGCCATGCACAGTGCTGTGTGGATGGCTGTCTGCTGCCCCTGTCTTCAGGTTGTCTCCTTCTCTGGTTGTGTGTTTGTATGTGTGTGTGTGTGTGTGTGTGTGTGTGTGTGTGTGTGTGTGTGTGCATGTGTGTATGTGCATGTGTGTGTGCATGTATGTATGTGCATGTGTGTGTGCATGTGTGTATGTGCATGTGTGTGTGCATGTGTGTATGTGCGTGTGTGTGTGTGTGTGCACATGCACACATGTGTATGGGGGGAGCCTGAAGTCAATGTTTGATACCTCTCTTGATTCCTCTCCACCTTATTCATTAAGGCAAACTCTCTCACTTGAACTCAGAATCAAAGCCCAGATGTTTAATCAGATGAGAGACATTGAACTGGAGAAAAGCCACACTTTTCTTCAGCTTCTAGGAGTCGCCACCCACCCACCCCACCCTGGCCCTGCCCTGCACTGTGCCCTCTATGCTGTATTCTGGCAGGCCTCTGCTTGCAGGCCTCAGGCTCCCTTCTTCCTGCAGGGAGGAGGAGGAGGAGGAGTTGCTGTACCCTCAAGAAAAGCCCAATTTCCCTCTTCCAAGATGAGATTTTCAGGATTGCTTGGAGGGAGGTGTGGCCCACCCCTGTGTCCTCCTTCCTTGCCTAGTTCTGCTTGCATCCACAGAGAAAAAAAACTCTGACCTGCCCTGGGCCCGAACCTCACCTAAATATGCTAGCACAACCTGGCTTACCTTGCGGCTGATAGAAAACATCTGGTTCACCCAAGATCCACAGTGTCAGCCCATCCACACTGATCTACTTCAGTGGGCTGAGTGGACAGGGCTCTTTAAGGGAGTCTTTATACACCATTTCTTACAAGTTAAAGACGTGCTTGGAGGTGAAGACTAGAGTCTATTCTTCTATGTTCTGTCCTGTTGTGGGATATTCATACACTCTGTGAAAATGTATTGCTGTAATTGGTAAAAATAAAAAGCTGGATAGCAATAGCTAGGCAGAGGATTTCCAGGGAGAGAGAGGAAGAGGCGGGTGGTTCTAGGTGTGCAAAGATGCCAGGAGACATGGAGAGGAAACAGGAGGTGGAAGATGGAAGAGAGGTAACGCCATGTGACAGAACATAGGTTAATAGAAATGGGTTAATTTAAGTTCTAAGAACTAGTGGGACAAGCCTAAGCTAAGGCCAATCTTTCAAAATTAATAATAAGTCTCCATGTTATTATTTGTGAGCTTGCAGCCCAAAGAAAAATCTGACTACACTGTCCCAACCAGAGACACTGGATTTGAACCGAAAGAATGGAGGGCTAAGGAGGCTGGCACACTAGACTCTCTGGTCTCCCCACTGCCCCTCTGATGGTGCTGACCTCCAGTCCTCCAGCACAGAGCTTTGACAAGCTCAAGATGGGGCTCATCTTCCTACCTTTGCATACTTATATTTTGTGGAGAGGGTTCTGGTAGCTCGAAGGAGTGGGACCTTCCCCTGGTGGCATCTTGGGCAAGGCTAGAGAGGGACAAGGCTATTCATAGGTGTGACTTCTTCATGACTGTGTCAAGAACGGTGGACAAGGCCTGGTGACAAGTAGGGGACAGATGAACAGGGCCACAGCACTATTACCCATGAGCAGGGGTGTGGTCTATTGGAAATTAGGCTCTGACTTGGGTAACTCCAGAAAGATCCTAGATTCTTGAGACCATTTAGTTCATCCAAGGATGATGAAGTCTAGTTCCTTCAGGGCCTGGAGTACATCACTGCCGACCCTATTCCCCCTGGAAATTTTCTCCAGCCAAGCCCTGACCTGTAGTGGTTTCTCTGTTCTGGTGGTGGGGACCACGGCTACTCCAGATGTGCTCTGGGGTCACAGAGAGTAGAGAGAATCAACAAGGGGTTGCTTAAAAGTGGGTAAAGAGGGAATAAGTGGGGGGTATGGTGATATTGTGTCCCCCAATATATTGTGCATACTAATAAATTTATCTGGGGTCAGAGAACAGAATAGCCACTAGACAGATATAGAGGCCAGAAAATGGTGGCACTCACACATTTAATCCTAGCCTTCTGGAGGCAGAGATCCATCCGGATCTCTCTGAGTTTAAAGCCACACTGGAAACAGCCAGGCATGGTGACTCATGCCTTTAATCCCAGGAAGTAATGGCAAAAAGCAGAAAGATATATAAGGTGTGAGGACCAGGAACTAGCTGGTTCAGCTGAGAGGCATCCAGTCTGAGGAAACAGGATCAGCTGAGGAAATGGCGAGGTTAGGTGGCTGTGGTTTGTTCTGCTTCTCTGATCTTCCAGCATTCACCCCAATACCTGGCTCCAGGTTTGTTTTTATTAATAAGACCTTTTAAGATTCATGCAACAGGGGCGGCTGCCTACGGGGGGCGGGCGGGGGCTCCATGAATCCATGGATGAACTCTGAAAGCCAACATTTTCAATGTTACTTCTTGGCATAATGGTGAATTTTAGTGTTGGAGGAGCTCGGGAGACTAGCCTCTGAGGTGACTTACTGGGCCAGTCAGTGATTCTATACCCGCTACACCTAACATTGTCGTGACTGTACATAACTAATGACAATGTGCTTGATGTCACATGTAATTGATACAAGAGATGCTGTGCGCAGCTCCATGGCTCTGTTCCTATTGCTTCATGTGGGATTACTTGGTACTTCTCAGTGTATATTCCCACAACCCCCCAAGACACATTCTTTTACCACTGACATGTATACATTAGGACCCAAAGCCAGGGAATCAAACTCCGAACCCCTCAGTTATGAAGAGACAGGCAGCTCCCCTGATTGGAGCTCAGGAAGGAGATCCCTGCTCCTCCCTCTATGTCATGAGTCAACACAACACAAGTGCAGCCCTTAAACACCAGAGCAGTACTTGACTCCCCGAGCCCGCCCTGTCCTCAGCAACAGCTGTCAGTCAGCCTTAAAAGGTCCTTTCCCCCTGAAGTGGAATCCTTCATTTTTCAAGACTTTAGTGTGTAGCTAGAGTTTTCCTGCCTGGCCCACAGTCAGGACAAATCTCTCTCACCCGCCAGTCCCACAGCTGCTCAGACCCAAACAAGTAAACACAGAGATTTATATTGCTTACAAACTGTATGTCCATGGCAGGCTTCTTGCTAACTGTTCTTATATCTTAAATTAACTCATTTCTATTAATCTATACCTTGCCATGTGGCTCGTGGCTTACCGGCATCTTCACATGCTGCTTGTCATGGTGGCAGCTGGCAGTGTCTCTCTGACTCAGCTTTCCACTTCCCAGAATTCTCCTCTCTCCTTGTCCCGCCTATACTTCCTGCCTGGCCACTGGCCAATCAGTGTTTTATTTATACAGAACGATATCCACAGCATTAGTGGTTTCCTTTCTCCTTCCCTCTTTTTCACATTTTTAATCACAAATGCTGTAGCTTGGTCCACTCTGTACTCTTGGGACTTTCTGGAAGGTCTAGACTCAGAGTGCTTTATCTGTTCCCCTCCCTTAAGGTGAACCCCAACTAAACTGAAGTCTGGCTTACCCTTACCTCCAAGGCAGATATGACTGACACACAAAACATAGCAGCAAGGCTGGTGTGTGTATGTACGTGTGCACCCACATGTGGGTGGGTTTAGTTGGACCCACTGCTCCTCACACACTCAAGAATCCTATAAAAACACTAAACTGGAAACCATAATATACATGCAAAGGATCTGGTGCAGAGGTGTGCAGGCCCTGTGCATGCTGCCTCAGTCCTTGTACGTTCTGCCTCCTCGCCCCAGGGGTTCCCTGAGCCCTGAGGGGAGGGATTTGATAGAGACAACCCATTTAGAGCAGAGTTCTATGGTCTCTCACTCTCTGCATGTCAGTCTGTGTTTTTTCCCATCTGATGCAGGAAGAAGCTTCTCTTATGATGGATGAGCAAGATATTGATCTATGAGTATAGCAGAACGCCATTAGAAGTCATTTTTATTGCTACATTGTTTCTTCTTTCTTTCTTTTTCTTTTCTTTTCTTTGTTTCTTTAGAACAGCAGTGCTTGGTTTTACCCCAGGACTCTGGGCTACCTAGTTCAGTCTCAGGCTCTTAGTTATCAAAGCAGTGTTGGGTATGGGTTCCATCTCGTAGAGTGGGCCTTCATCAACTCAGATATTGGTTGGCTACTCCTATAAGCTTTCTGTCACCATTGCCCTAGCATAGCTTTCAGGAAGGACATTATTATAGATCAAAGGATTTGTGGCTGGTTTGGTGTTTACCTTTCTCATTTTTGGTAGTGTGCAGAATACCTTCTTGTACCAAAGACACTAGCATGTAGGGATCTATGCTCCCTGTAGGCATCAGCTCAACTTCTCTACACTCAATGAGTTGTGCATCTTCAGCAAGGGGACCTTGCTGTCAGTTTGTCGAGAGGAACCTATAGACTTGGCAACAGCTTGGGTATTTGGTGGGTTCCCATGGACCCCTTTGGCCAAAAACTCAATTTGATACAATCCAGTTCCAGTACTAGAAGCTTCATTTGGTGATAAGAGATGGCCTGTTGGGCCTCTGTTTCCCCCATTGTTTAGCAATTTCATTTGATCACCTTAGTATATGTACAGATTTAGGAAGCTTCTACTGTATTGTTTTTGTACTACCCTGCTGTGGATATCATTCTGTATAAATAAAACACTGATTGGCCAGTGGCCAGGCAGGATGTATAGGCGGGATAAGGAGAGAGGAAAATTCTGGGAAGTGGAAGGCTGAGGCAGGGAGACACTGCCAGCCGCCGCCATGACAAGCAGCATGTAAAGATGCCGGTAAGCCACAAGCTACGTGGCAAGGTATAGACTTATAAAAATGGGTTATTTTAAGATATAAGAACAGTTAGCAAAAAGCCTGCCATGGCCATACAGTTTCTAAATAATATAAGTGTCTGTGTGTTTATTTTATAAGTGGGCTAAGGAACTGCTGGGGATTGGCGGGACCTGGAGAGAAAACTCCAACTACACTACCCCTTAAATGGCCCTTAATTTTGGCTGTCTCTCTTGGTATTCCCTTCCTCATCTCCCTCCTTCTCCCTCCACACTTGATTCCCCCATTCCAGTCCCCTCTCAATCCATAGTTATCTAGTCTATTTCCATTTCCAAAGGAGATTCATCTTTCCCTCTAGTCCCTCACTCTATACCCAACCTCTGTGGTTCTAATGACTGTAGCTTGGTTATTACTGACTTAATAGCTAATCACATATAATATATACCATATTTGTCTTTCTGGATCTGGGCTACCTTACTCAAGGTAGGTTTTTTTCTAGTTCCATCCATCTACCTTAAAATTTCATGATTTCACTTAAAAATTTTTTTTTTTTAGCCAGGCAGTGGTGGCACACACCTTTAAACCCAACACTCAGGAGGCAGAGGCAGGCAGATGTCTGTGAGTTCAAGGCCAGCGGGATAGAATGAGTTCCAAGAAAAGCACAAAGCTATACAGAGAAACTCTGTCTCAAAAAACCAAAAAAAAAATTTTTTTTAATGGCTGAGTAATATTCCATCTTGTAAACTTTCCACATTTTCTTTATCTATTCTTCTGTTGAGGGACATCTAGGTTGTTTCTAATTTATGGCTATTATGAATAGAGAAGCAATTAACACGGCTGAACAAGTGTCTCTGTGATAGGATGGAGCATCCTTTGAATATATACGCCCAAGACTGATATAGCTGGATCTAAGATACATCAACCCCATCTTCCTGAGAAACCACAACAGTGATTTTCATGGGGACTGTATAAGTTTGAACTCCCACAGGCAATGGAGGAGTGTTCTCCTTTCCACATCCTCACCAGCATGAACTGTCACTTGTGTTGTTGGTCTTAGCCATTCTGATGGTGTATGATGGCATCTCAAAGTAGTTTTCATTTGCATTTTCTGATAACTAAGGACATTGAACATTTTAAAGTGTTTCTCAGCCATTTGAGTTTCCTCTTTTGAGAATTCTGTTTAGATCTGTAATCCATTTTTCAATTGAGTTATTGTTCTGATATCTAGTTTTTTGAGTTCTTTATATATTTTGGATATTAGCCCTCTATTGGATGTGCAGTTGGCAAAAGTCTTTTCCCATTCTGTAGGCTGCTGCTTTGTCCAAACAACAGTGTCCTTTGCCCTACAGAAGCTCTTTAATGAGGTCCCACTTACTAATTTTTGATCTTAGTGCTGTGCTGGTGGTACTCTGTTCAGAAAGTCTTTTCCTGAGATGACACATTTAAGGCTTTCCTCTTCTTTTACTTTCTGTTCTATCAGGCTCCGTGTCTCTGCCCTAGTGCTGAAGTCTTTGGAGTTGAGTTTTGTACAGGGTGATAAATACAGATCTGTTTGTTTTCTTCTACAGGCACCTGTTCAGTTTGACCAGCACCATTTGTTGAAGATGCTGTCTTTTTTTCCAGTGTGTATTTTTGGCTTCCTTTTCAAAGATTAGGTGTCCATATATGTGTAGATTTATGTCTGGGTCTTCAATTTTATTACATTGATCAACATGTCTGTTTTTATGCCAATACCATGATGTTTTTATTACTCTAGCTTTGTAGTACAACTTGAAATTGGGAATGGTGGGACCTCCAATGGTCCTTTTATTGTTCAGGTTTGTTTTAGCTATCCTGGGGTTTTTGTGTTTCCTTATGAAGCTGAGAGTTGTCCTTTGAAGAACTGTGTTGAAATTTTGATGGGATTGCATTGAATATGAAGATCTCTTTTGGTAGGATGACCTTCTACTACTCGCTCTGTTAATCCTACTGATTCATGAGCATGAGCGATCTTTCCATCTTCTGATATCTTCTTCAATTTCTTTCTTCAAAGACTTGAAGTTTTTCTCATACAAATCTTTCACTTGCTTGGTTAGAGTTACCCCAAGATATCTTATAGTATTTGAGGCTATGGTGAAGAGTCTTGTGTTGTTTCCCTGATTTCTTTCTCAGTCTCTTTGTCATTTATGTGTAGGAGGGTTTCTTTCTTTGACTTCTTCCTTTCCAGTTTGTATCCCCTGGATCTTCTTCAGTCATCTTACTGCTTTAGCTAAGACTTTAGGTACTGTATTGAATAGGTTTAGAGAGTGGACAACCTTGTCTTGATCCTGATTTTAATGGAGTTGCTTTGAGTTTCTCTTTATTCAATTTGATGTTGGCTATGGGCTTGTCATAAACTGCCTTTATTATGTTGAGGTATGTCCCTCGTATTCCTAAATCTCTCAAGGACTTCTATCATGAAGAGGTGTTGGATTTTTGTCAAAGGCCTTATCTGCCTCTAGTGTGATGATCATGTGATATTTTTCTTCAGTTTGTTTATATGGTGAATTACATTTACTGACTTTTGTGTACTGAACTGTCCCTGCATCCCTGACTTGATAATGGTGGACAATCTTTTTAATGGGTTCTTGGATTCAGTTTGCAAGTATTTTATTGAGAATTTTTGCCTCTATGTTCATAAAAGATATCATTTTGTAATTCCTTTTCTTTGTTGAGTCTTTCGATGGTGGCATCAGGGTAACTGTGGCCTCATAAAATAAACTGGGTAATGTTCCTTCTGTTTCTATTTTGTGGAATATCTTGAGGAGTATTGGCATTAACTCTTCTTTGAAAGTCTGGTAGAATTCTACACTAAAACCATTTGATCCTGGAATTCTTTGGTTGGGATACTTTTAATGACTGCTTCTATTTCACTAGGGTTATAGGTCTGTTTAAATTGCTTATTTGATCCTTTGTTAATTTTGGTAAATGATGTGTACATAGAAAATTATCAATTTCTTCTGTATTTTCAAATTTGGTAGAGTTCAGGTTTTTAAAATTTGTCCTTATGATTCTTTGGATTTCCTTGGTGTCTGTTATGTCCCCATTTTCATTTCTAATTTTGCCGATTTGGATCTTCTCTCTTTGCCTTTAGGTTATTTTGGATATGGACTTGTTGATCTCACTGATCTTCTTAAAGAACCAACTCTTTATTTCATTGATTCTTTGCATTTTTAAAATTTCTATTTTATTGATTTCAACCCTGAGTTTGATTATTTCTTCCTATCTGCACCTTCTTTTGGTGTGATTTCTTCTTTCTGTTCTAGATCTTTCAGGTGTGCTGTTAAGTTACTGGTATGAGATCTGTCATTTTTTTTTTTTTATGATATCACCTAGTGCTATGAGCTTGCACCTTCACTGTGTCCCTTAAGTCTGGGTATTTTGTGTGTTCATTTTCATTCAATTCTAGAAAGTCTTTATTTCTTTCTTTATTTCTGTCTTGACTGATTTTTCATTCAGTAGTGAGTTGTTCAGTTTCTATGGGTTTGTAAGCTTTCTATTGTTCTGGGTTTGGGAAGACCGTAGTTCTAGGTTCTGCTATCTGATATTGCCTTTGTTGGGTGGTGCTTTGTTCCTTGGTTTCTGTTGCCCTCTCTGGTTCTTAGGAGAGTATGGTGGTGGCTGTGTGTTGCCTGGTAAGAAATTCTTCATGAATTCTGATAGGTGTAGCCAATGTGTTTCTAGGTATTGGGAGCTGACATTTAGGAATGGGGATGGCCTAGGAAGGGAGTTGGCTGAGAGGTCGACAGAAGGAAGTAAGACTGTGTGTTCCACCAGGATCCCTGGGAATAGAGGTAGAGAGTGAGGAGCAGTCATAGCAGGTGGTCTACTACAGAGCCGGGGTGATACTGGGTTATTAGACTTAGGAAGATCTGAAGTTACCCCACCTGCTTTGCTGGCTGGTATGGCCTGCAGGGGCCCAGGGAATTCCTGTGTGGAGTTGAGACCTGGGATAAAATAAGGAGTGGGCAAGGGGGCTTGGAAAGGAAGATCTATGTGACTGACTGGAGATAAGAACAAGAGGGATGAGGGAAGCCTAAGAGGTGGTGCAGAGCTAGGGATAGTACTGGGGTTGAATTTGGGGGAGAGATAAGAGGAGATCTGCAGTTCACCTATCTGTTTTCCTGGCCAGTCCTTTAAAAACAAGAAACAAAACAAAACAAAAAACCAAGGGCTTTCTACACAGCCCTGGTTGTCTTGGAACTTACTATATAAACGTGGCTAGCCTCAAACTCACAGAGCTCTGCCTGCCTTTGCCTCCTGAGTGCTAAGACTAAAGAAATGTGCCACCATGCCCAGCTTATCTCTCTTTTCTTTTCTTTCTTTCCTTATTTCCTTTCTTCCTTCTTTTCTCCTTCTTCTTGTTCTTGTTCTTCATCTTCCTCTTTGTCTTCTCCATCTCCATCTCTGTCTCCTCTTCCTCCTCCTCGTCCTCGTCCTCGTCCTCGTCCTCGTCCTCGTCCTCGTCCTCCTCCTCCTCCTCCTCCTCCTCCTCCTCCTCCTCCTCCTTCTCCTTCTTCTTTCTTGAGACAGGGTCTCTCAATGATTGTAAAGCTCACTGATTGCCTACAGCAGTGGTTCTCAACCTTCCTAATGCTGTGACCCTTTAATACAGTTCCTCATGTTGTGGTGATCCCCAACCATAAATTACTTTCATTGCTGCTTCATAACTATAATTTTGCTACTGTTATGAATCTTAATGTAAATTTATGATGTGCAGGGTATCTGATATCTGACCCTTGTGGGGTTTAGGACCCACAGGTTGAGAACCACTGACCTAGACAGTCTGATCAATGCATCCCTGGAATCCATCTGTCTCTGCCTTCCAGCACTAGAGTTACAGGCAAGTGACACCATGCAGGCTTTCTACGTGGTGGCTGGAGATTTGAACTGTGACACCATGCAGGCTTTCCGTGTTGGGGCTGGGGATTTGAACTGTGACTCCATGCAAGCTTTCTGTGTGGGGCCTGGGGATCTAAACTGTGACACCATGCAGGCTTTCTATGTGGGGGTGGAGATTTGAACTGTGACACCATGCAGGCTTTCTATGTGGGAAAGTGGGGATTTGAACTGTGGTCTTCATGCTTGTGTGACAAATACTTTGTGCACTGAGCCATCTCCCTCTGAACAGAAAAAGGGGAGGGGGAAGATGCCCTGTTTTACTGTTTCATGGTCCTATAATTCCCATAAGAGCACAGTCATTGATTCATTTAGCAGTATCTATTTAACAACTATTTCTCAAGTTAGACATTACAATAAACACACACACACACACACACACACACACACACACACACACAGAGAGAGAGAGAGAGAGAGAGAGAGAGAGAGAGAGAGAACACCACTGTCAGACATAGCAGGCAGAATAGAAACAAACAATTAAGCCTCGAATGTGTGGGTGATAGGTACGACTGAGAAAAATAAAACAAGATACAAAGATGGGAATGGTTTTTTATCACGGTGAACAGGCAGAGCCTCTCTGAGAAAAGGGGAATGCCTCAGGTACCAGAGGAAGAAGCATTTCAAGACAGGTAATTGTCATAGCCTTTGTGATGGTCAGTTTTAATTGTCAACTTGTCACAATCTAGAATCACCTGGGAAAGGACTCTCAGTGAGAGATTGGCTGGAGGGTTGGCCTATGGTCTGTGTGTCAGGGATTGTTTTGAGAAATCGAGGCCAGTTCTTGCATGCATGCATTAATCTGTTGCTCTGCTCTTGACTATGGATGTGATGCAACCAATTCTCCCAGGCTCTGGCTGCTGTGACTTTCCTGCTATGATAGACTGTGAGCTTATGGGCTAAAATAAATCCTTTCTCTCTCAAGTTGCTCTGCTAGGGACAAAAGGCAACAGAAAACAAAACTAAGACAGCCTTGGAGGGAGTAGACATGGTGGCCATGTCTGATCAGCAGGGAGTTCGGGGCCAGGAGAAACACAACTAAGGATGGAGACTGTGATTGGCAGGGATGACGGCGGGTCACTGTGGCCACGGAGGCTGTGATCAGGGCTTTGGCTTTGAAATGGGGCATCAGGATGAAATTTGAAGCAGAATGATAGAGTTTGACTTGCCACTCAACAGGATTGATCTGTTATTGAAAATAGATTTGAATAAGTGGCAGGGGCAATAAAGTAGTCGAGAAGTCATCTAGAAGGCCATAGAAAGAACTCAGGAGACAGAAAAGTGGCTATGAGTCCAGAGTGACTCGATGGAAGATGTTGCAAGGATTGGGCTAGTGATAGAGTTTGACTTGTATAAGATACCTGGATGTTGCCATAGAGACCATCTAACATGCCCACCAAGGACTCTCCTACTCAGCACCTCCTATATCATGACATCTCTAATTAGCCTCTGCATGACTAAGCCCTGGGCAGACTATTCTCACACCTCAGCTTCTTCGGCCCCAAACCTTCGTTCTGATGCTCACTCACTCCATGTCCTGGTCTTCCTCCCATGGCTCCTCCAGACTCCTGCCACACATGCTCCCAAGACTGTCTTTGAGCCAAGCCTCTCCCACATCATGTCTGTGCTCCCTCTCTTGATATCTTCAGTCTCTTTTAGGGGAGCACTGTCTTCTGGGCATGGTGTGACCGTTGCTCTCTTGACCTGTCAGCAGTGGTGACTATCCAAAGGCGGCCTGCCCAAGATCAGGCTCTTTAACTTTCTACCATGGAGGCCTTGCCTCTTTCCAAGACTTTATAGTTAGCGGTTGCTAGAGGGGAGGGCTCACTAGGTCCCTCCCCCTCTCCAACATGAATAATCAGTTAATGGTTGTTACAGGGAGGAACTCACAAGGCCATGCACCTTCCCAAGGATATACAGACAGTTCACAGCTGCTGGAGCCACAGAGAGGTTTTTCTCACTGGTGGTATAAAACTCAATGGTTCATCAGGTTACCATTCTATAAAACCTTACTTGTCTGCTGTTGGGTCCTGTTCTAGTTCCACTCCTGTCGCTGTGATAAAATACCCCAAAACAAGCAACATAGGGGAGAAAGTGTTGATCTGGCCCACAATTCCAGAAGGTAAAGGGAGTGCAGGAACTCGCACAGCTGGACAGATCACATCTGTAGACAAGAGCAGAGAGAAATGCATGGCTCCTGGTTTGCTGGCTTCACTTAATACTCAGCTAGCTTTCTCTACTCTTCCACGTCTCAGAGCCCAGCGCACAGGATAGTGCTGCCCACACTCAGGCGAGCCTTCCCACATCAGTCAACAGTCAAGACAATCTCCCACAGATACACCCACAAGCCAGCTTGATCTAGACAATTGCTCATGAAGACTTTCTTCCCAGATGTTTCTGGGTGATGGTAAGTTGACAGTTAAAAACAGAATCAGCCCAGCGCCCTATGACATGAGCAACTGCTTCCTCACATCTCAGGAAAAGTGTTCCTCAGTCCCCTGTGCTGGAGACACTTGGGACAATTGCTCTGGGACTCGTCAGGCAGCAGCAGATTCACTGTCCTTGAGCTCCTTCAGAAAGTCACTCATAAACTCTGCTCACTGTCGTGTTCTGACCATAAATCCAAATTTGTCTATCCTGTCTTCCACTAGAAAGAAAACAGACAGCTGAATTAGTTAGCTTATCTGTGAGAAAACCAAAGCAACTGAAGAGTCCTTCTCAACCCTCCTGCCCATGCTTCCCTACCTGTCAACATCCACACCCATTCTCTGCTTTCCTGCCTGTTAGAGGAAGGAGCTCCTGTACTCCTGTGTAAAAGCCACACTTCTGCACCTCAAACTGCATCCCATCGCCTCTTCTTTCATAGTTAAGAAGCTGTAGCTCCTGAACATTGGAGGGAATTGTGGGATAAGATTAACTTTTTTTCTGGAGACAAAGTTTCTCTGTGTAGCTTTGGAGCCTTTCCTAGAACTAACTCCATAGCCCAGGCTGGCCTCCAACTCACAGAGATCCACCTGCCTCTGCCTCCCGAGTGCTGGGATTAAAGACATGTGCCACCATTGCCCACTTCTTAACATTAATTTTTTAATGAATGGAGACCAGAGAGATAATTCAGCAGTCAAGAGAGCTTGCTGCTCTTGCAGGGGACCCAACTTTGGTACCTAGCACCCACAATGGGCAGCTCACAACCACTTGTAACTCCAGCTTCAGGGAACCCAATGCTCTGTTGACCTCTGTGGCCAATGCACTCATGTGCACATAGCCACACACAGACACATGCTCATACACACTATCAAAAATAAAATATTTTGTAAAAGTAACACAAGATCCCTTTATAAAAATAATAGGAATATAAAATAAAAATAATAAAAATAATTTTTTTATTACATTAATACAAGGCTAATGTACCTTGAAAAACTGACTGAGAAGGATCAGCTCTGAGACACCACCTATAAGACTATTGCATGCTAAAGACAGACACAATATATAAGTCCCAACCCCAAAACCCCACACTCTTACCCTATAAAGGACAGAAAGGACATTGGCATCAGGTGTGCCTTGCAAAGCTAGGTGAGAAGAGAGCGTCTTGTCAAATAACCAAAGGAAAACAAATAAATCAGGAGCCAAGGACTTGCTATGCAGCACACCTGTCATTCTCTTGTCTAGGCTGTAAAAAGACAATGTTCGTGTCCAAGAAGCTGGAGAACGATTCCTTCTTGTATAATCTGCTCCAGGATGACTGGGAAGTGGGAAGAAACTTTGACACAAGAATGATGTGAATATACAGTTTGTTTCTGTGACACTCTAGGATTCAAACAGGGACCAGGATGCAGGATGGGAAAGAAATTATAAAAGTCGTATGTCCCAGTGAAAGAATACAGCTTAAAATTAGGACCGGAAGACATGGGAAACTCAGAGCCATAGTCCCTCCCACTCTGGGGGTCTGATTCCCACAGAGTGTCTTTCACTAATGATCTCCATCTTCATTTTTATTTTTAAAATATGTGTTTATTTTTTATTTTATTTATATGAGTGTTTTGCCTGCATGTCTGCCTGTGAACCACAAATGTCCCTGATGCCCACAGAAGCCAAAAAAGAGTGCTGTGTCCTCTGGAGCTAGAGTGACAGATAATTGTGAACCGCCATGTGTGTTACAGGAACCAAACTTGGGTTACCTGGAAGAACAACAAGTGCTTTTGACCATTGAGCTCCTTCTCCTTTATTTTTAAGACAGGGTCTTTCACTGAACCTGGACTCACCACTTTGGCTATGTTAGCAAGCCAGGATTCTTGACTCTGTCTCTCGCCAATGCTGGCCTCCCTATGTGCACATGCACATAAGGCAAACATACACACACACACACACACACACACACACACACACACACACACACACACAAGAACACATATCACACACACATATATGAACACATATGCTGTGGGATGTTCTGTATGGTAAATGTGTTGCTCTGATTGGCCAATAAATAAAATACTGATTGGCCAGTGGCCAGGCAGGAAGTATAGTTGGGACTAACAGAGAGGAGAAAAGAAAGAACAGGAAGGCAGAAGGAGACACTGCCAGCTGCCACCATGACAAACAGCATGTGAAGATGCCGGTAATCCACGAGTTATGTGGCAAGGTATAGATTTATAGAAATGGATTAATTTAAGATATAAGAACAGTTAGCAAGAAGCCTGCCACGGCCATACAGTTTGTAAGCAATATAAGTCTCTGTGTTTACTTAGTTGGGTCTGAGTGGCTGTGGGACTGGCAGGTGAGAAAAATTTGTCCTGACTGTGGGCCAGGCAGGAAAACTCAAGCTACACACATATCACACTCATATGTACACACATGGACACATATACCACAGCTACACACAGGTTTTTGGAGCTGGACGATCACTGGACAAGATTCAGGCACTGAGCTGAACTGACTCGGAATTCACAAGCCAGTGAATAGAAAGAAGAGTGAATAAAGGCATTTTGACAAGCATCAACACTGGGCTAGTGACTAAATAAAAATGTACACTTTTGCAAATATCAAAGAAAATCTTTTTAAAAGAGCAAAGAATACATTTCATATAGAGTAAGAAACACACTAAACATAACACGGAATCCTTACAAGATAAATTGACAGAAGGCATTGGCGAGGCAATATGTTAGTCAGATCAGCAAATATGAATAAGCTCAAGTTGTCCAGAAAAAGAAATTATCCTCAAAACAACTGATAAAGCAATAGACTCTACTCTATGCTGTACACAGTAGAGACATTTAAAATAAGGTTACTAAAATCCTTTTTCTGGGGCCACTGAGATGGCTGAGCGGGTAAAGGGCTTGCTGCCAACCATGATGACCCGTGGTCAATGGCCGGGTCTCATGCAGTGGGAGGAGAGAAATGACTCCCACAGCCTCGCTGTTCTCAGACCTCCACTCACGTGCTGTGGCCTCCATGCATGTGTGGATACACAGGAAATGAATAAACATAATAAAAAGGGTTTTAACTCCTTTATTTGAGAAGAACGGGAAAAGTTACACCAGTTAAGTGTGGACAGTGCTGAATGGTGGGTGGCAGCTGTAATGTCACAGAGTGCAGGATTTAGGACAAGATGCTTTGACAAGATAAAGGATACATTACAAGGCAATAATGCACATGTATCAGTCATAAACGGCCTTGTGCAGATTCTGCCTGTGTGAAAAGTGGGCTTCACATCCAGGGGGAAAGAAATGGACAGAAAAGGTAATGAGAAGAGAGCTTTCCACACTGCTTTCAGAAGGGGTACCACATGAGTGAAAACTAACCATGGAGAGAGAGGGCTCAGTCAACACTGGTCATCAACTGATGTTTTAATAAAGGCTATAACTGCTCATCAAGCAGACAGGAAGCTTCACTGAACTTGTATTAGATAAGTAAGGTGGTATAGGTAAGATCCACGGGAAGATTATCACCAACAGAGTGCTCTGACCACAAAGCAGGAAAGGTAGACATAAAGGCAATGCTTACAGCCTTTCACCTGGGACTGACGAAATGGCTTGGCTGGTAAAGGCGCTTGCTGCCTGGCCTGGTGACCTGAGTTTGATCCCTGGGACCCACATGGTGGAAGGGCAGAACCAAGTTCTGCAAGTTATCCTCTAATCTCCATACGTGTCTTACATGTGTACACAGACATGTACACAGTAGACCGATGTGTACACAATAACAGACAGACAGACAGAGAGATAGACAGGCATGTACACAATAGACAGCCAGTCAGAAAATATTTTCCCAAAGATGGAGGAAAGAGGACTAAGTGATTCTACTCTCACATGTAAAACAGAAGCTTTTGTGCATAGCCTAAGAAATAGTGATTTAAAGATTCTGGACATAGGGCCGGGCGGTGGTGGCGCACGCCTTTAATCCCAGCACTCGGGAGGCAGAGCCAGGCGGATCTCTGTGAGTTCGAGGCCAGCCTGGACTACCAAGTGAGTTCCAGGAAAGGCGCAAAGCTACACAGAGAAACCCTGTCTCGAAAAACCAAAAAAAAAAAAAAAAAAAAGATTCTGGACATAAAATCAGAGGGATAAATAATCCCAAAAAATCAGGGAACAGATGATTTCTACAGTTTTGGCAGCTTACTGCCTTGAGGGAATTCCCAGGCCTTGGTGAAGATAAGGGAAACTAGGTGTAAACAGTGGCCTCAAACTGAGAGTCTGGGCCATGACTGGAGCTGACAAGACACTGTCAAAGGTCCCTCTAACCGGTGGTGTCAAGAACCACCCCAAACTGTGGGAAGAAAGATGCACCCAAGGGCTGGAGGGGTGGGTCAGGCATGAAGAGCAGAGTTTGGGTCCCAGTACTCATGTAAGAAGCTGGCCATGGTGGATCCTCTCTGGTATCTCAGCACTAGGGAGATGGAGAAAGGTAGATCCCCAGCACTCACTGGCCAGCCAGTCTAGCTTAACTGGTAAGGTCAAGGTCGTAGTGAGAGACTCTGTCTCAAAAACATGGTAGGTAGATAGTGGATGGGTGGAGAGATAAGTCAGCAGTTAAGAACACTTACTGCTCTTGCTGCGCTCATATGGCAACTCACAACCATCTGTGACTCCAGTTCCAGGGGACCTGGGGTGCTCTTCTGAACTCCATGGGCTCTGGCATGCATGATGCACATACATACATTAAACTATACACACATACACATGAAGTAAATAAATAAATATTTAAAAATAAGGTGCACAACTCCTGAGGAATTACATCTGAGGTTGACCTCTGGCCTCCACACACATGCACACACCTGTGCAAGTGTACTCTCATGCACACGTGCACCCACAAACACATGAACACACACACACACACACACACACACACACACACACACACACACACACACAGAATCCTTTTGGATTAGGAAAACACTGTAACATACCCACAAAAGACCAAGTATCTGGCCCAAATGGCTGAACTGGAAAAATCTCAAAACTTGCGAAGTATGGAGTGTTCAGAAGGATCTTGCTTCAGAACACCCCAGACTAAATCTTGCTCTGCCTCCATCCGACAAATCTGCATAGCAGGACATGAAAGGATTAACCGTCTCCCAGTGACTTGACTGCATTCCAGAGTGAAGCTCAAGAGTATTTATATCGAGTGTATAAATACCCGACACCCAACACGTTAAAATGCATAGTGTCTGGCATCCAATGAGAAACTACCAGGCATGCAAAGAAGCGAGAAAATACAACCTATAATGAGGAGAAAAATCAATTAACACCAACCAGAACTGGACCCACACATTACAGTCAGCAGACAAGGACATGGAAGGAGCGATATTTATAACTCAAGCTTAAAAAAGTTGATATCAAGACATATAAGATTCATATGTGATCCAAGTGGAATATGAAGAGATGAAAACTACAGTGTTTTATGTAAAAATACACTGAGTGTAATTAATAACAGAAGGAATATAATGATGAGCAAATATAAAGACCACGAAAGTATCAGTCTAAAATGACACACAGAGCATGTCTCTAATGTCTAACACTGTGAAAAATGAAATGAGCTGTCAGAAAGATGGCCTAGTGGGTACGAGGACAGACTGCTCTTCCAGAAGAATTTCAGTTCCCAGCAACCATGTGGTGTCACAGCTGACTGTGACCTGGCTGCAGGGGCTCTGATGGTCTCTGTGGGCACTGTACTCATGTGGACATGTACGGAGATGCAAGTGTAGATATAATTAAAAATAAAATAAGTCTTAAAAAATAAGAAAGGGCATATCACTACATATGTGGAAAAAATAACAAGGAAAATGTTTTGAACAATTTCATGAGAATTAATTTGATGGTTTATACGTAATGGTTGAAATATACAAATTCTGAAATCTTATGCAAGAACAGACAGATAATCTAAGTAGTCCTATGTCTATGACAGAAATGTAACTGGTAATGAGAAGGAAATCTGAAGACCCACATAACCACAGCGAAATCTATTCAGTATTTAAGGAAGAAACAATATCAACTCAGCACCAACTTTTTCACCAAGTTCAAAGAAGAGAGAGGCCCTTCCCCAGCACTTTATACTGCAAACGTGTTTCTGCTATCACAACCAGATAGAGCCTGTAAGAAAACTCAGGGGGTAAAAGCACTTTCCAAGCAACTAATGGCCTGAATTTCATCCCCAGAACCTACACTAAAAGACAGGTGTGGTAGTGACATGCTGTGATCTGTACGCTTCGACCAAGAAATGAGAGAATCACCCTTTTGGACCAGCTAGCCCAGAGTATTAAGTTCAGTAGCAGAGACAGTAAGAGATCATGCCTCAAAACAAGGCGGAAAGGGAAAACAGACTGTTGAAAATTGTCCTCTGACTGTCTACATGTGCACCACAGCACACTTGTGCTGCACACACACACACACACACACACACACACACACACACACACACACACACAAAAATTAATTAATTTTAAAAACAGACAAAAGTAAAGATAAGGACCAATATCTTTTGTAATTTTTGTGCAAAAGTTCCTAATAAAATTTTATAACTCAAGTGCAACAAAATGTGAAAATAAAAAATATATCATGCCCAAGTGGGATTTACTCCTAGGAATTTAAGGTTAGTTTAGCATTTTACAAATCATCTCAATATAAGCTACCGTGTTAAGAAACAAACCACATGTGTGGGACTGGAGACATGATCAGCAGTTAAGAGCACTTGTTGCTATTGCAGAGAATAAAGACACAGATTCAGTTCCCAGCACCCATACACAGCTCACAAGCATCTGAAACTCCAGTTCCAGGGACTGGATCCCTTCTTCTGGTCTCCACAGACACCAGGAGTGCATGTGGTGCACATGTACACATGTGGGCAAGACACTAATACATGTAATTTTTTTAAGTAAGTAAATGAAAATGGAATCACATGACTGGGTTAGGGAGAGTGCTTGTCTAGCATTCATAAGGCCTTCAGTTTGATCTCCAGCACCACATAAACTGGGCATATTGGTACATGCCAGTAATCTCGGGACTCAGGGTGTAGAGGCAGAAGGGTCAGAAGTCCAAGATCATTCTTGGCTACACAGAAAGTTGGAGATAAGCCTGGGATACACGAAACCCAGTATCAAAAAAATAAATAAAAATAAAACCCATGTGATCATCTCCATAGACTCAGCAAAAGTGTTTAAAGGGTTGAATCACTGTTCTCAATAAAAGCTCAGCAGACTAGGGATGGAAGGATACTTTTTTTTTCCGAGACAGGGTTTCTCTGTGTAACAGTCTTAGCTGTCCTGGAACTCACTTTGTAGACTACCTGCCTCTGCTTCTAAGTGCTGTGATTAAAAGCGTGCGCCACCACCGCCTGGCCTGAAAGGACACTTTTTTGACCTAACAGATTGTTTTGAAAACTCTACAATCACGCCGTGTTTTGTACTCTTCCTCCCCGAGAAGAACTAAGGAGACCTGCACTCACTCTTTCTATGTAATATTTCCTGCAGGTCCCAGCTGAAGCAATGGAACAGGAAATGAAACAAAAGGCATCCAGACTGGGAAGAAAGAGAAGCTGTCTTTCTCCATTGGGGTAATTTGTTGGAACGCACGAGAACAGGTGACTGGACTTTTACCAGTTTCGTGTAATACAACGCCGGCCATCATAGTTTGTCAACTTGACACAGGCGTAAACATACCTGGAAAGAGGGAATCTCCACTGAGGAATTGCCTCCAGACCGGCCTGGGGGCCTGTCTACCGGGCACTTTCCTGATTGCTCATTGATACAGGAGAGGCCAGCTCCCTGTGGGTGGTTCCGTCCCTGGGCAGATGGGCTGTATAGGAAAGCCTGCCGGGCAAAGCAGGGCAGCCAGGCCTGGTTCTCTGTGGTTCTTGTCTCTGGTTCTGCTTGAGCTCCTGCCTCGACTTCCCTCAGTGACGGACTGTGATGCATAGGTGGAAACTGAGCAACCCCTTTCCTCCTCAGCTTGCTTTTAGTCACTTTATCACAGCAACAGGAAGCAAAGAGCACACCAGTCTACAGGGATCAACCATCTTTCTCTATGTAATTAATGAATGGTAGGAAACTGAAATTAAATAATGTCATTTATGATTTCATCAGATACGTGGACTACTCAGGAATAAATCTTCCAATAGATGCGTGAGATCTACATAGAAACCACTGAAGGAATTTAACATAGATAGTGGAGATGTGCCATAGTCATAAGAGTATCACAAACCCAAGCTATAATGATGTATCACAACACACACACACACACACACACACACACACACACACACACACACACACACACACACACATTTTCAAATGGATGAATTCGTTTTAAGCATTGGGAAATAGTTTGGAGAAAATGTTACTTTTTAAATCCTGCTATTGATATAAAATGTACAATTACTTTAGCAAACAGCTTCTCTGGCTTCTTAAAACTTAAACATGTCCCCATGCTACGATACAATCATTCAA